>NW_025951953.1:0-80782 GCF_023119035.1 Salvia hispanica
ATGAAACGAAAATCGCGTTTATATATGATTTAAAAAAAAAAAAAAAAAAATCAAAAAATCGGTGCTGGCCGATCGCTGGCCGATCAGGCCGCTGCAATGGCGGCTAGCCGATCGGCCAACGCTTCGGCCAGCGACGAAGCGATCGGCGAGCCCATGCCGATCCGCTCGCCGATATTGCATATTGCCGATTGCAATGGTTCGGCTAGCCGAGCCGTCAGCGCGAAGAATCGGCTAGGCGGTCATTAGCCGACCATTGCCGGATGCTTTCTAATAGGCTTCATGATTTTTTTACTGCTTTGAGTTTTAAGAAATGTGAAGTGAAGGAAAGTTGCTGAAAAAAGTTTGTCCAATGTGGGTCCCACCTTTATATTAATTTTATGACGAAATGTGAAAATAATGAGTTAATGGAATGTGACGTCTCTTTACCATGTATAGTAAAAGTAAAATGAGACGAGCATTCTTGAAGTGATGAGCTATTTACTTCTGTCGTCTTCATCTTCCTCGAATCATCGCTACCAGTAGTCACTACAAGAACAGCTACTGTTCTTGAAATGATGAAATCTCTTCGCATCCCTCACAACGATTTCTCTCTCCGCTACAATCGACATGAACTTGATCGCCTCATGGCAATCCCCGCAGACTCTCAGGTTCTTCGTGATCAACAGCCTCGTCCCCGGCCTAGTCTTCAGAATCCCGAACGCAATAGCCAGCCTCTCGCTGTGGTTACGCAGCATCTTCACCTTCACCTCCTCATCCTCGACGCGGTGCAGCACTGCCTCCGTCTTCGGAACATACCCCAAAGCCCTCATCTTAGGCTCCATCTCCTCAAGAATCCCCAAAATCTGCTCATACTCAGGGTGGCTCTTGTCCTCAACCCGAAAAGCATGGAGCTTTCCAGAAACTTCCGCCACGCTGTATCCCGGAACCTTCTTCATCCCGGCAGCTCTCATCGCTCGCCTCACCGTAGATACTTCTTCCCAATTCTTTGCTGCAGCAAAGAAGTTTGAAACAAGGGTGTAAATCCCAGGGCAATTTGGTTTCAGTTCTAGAACTTTCTTGGCTGCAAATTCTCCCACCAAAATCTTGTTATGGTTGAGACAGCCAGACAGAAGAGCAACCCAGACCGCGATCCCGGGTTCGCATCCCGTGTCCTCAACCAAACCCCGAGCTTCCTCGACTCTCCCGCCTCGAGCCAGAAGATCAACCAAGCTAACATAATGCTTCTCCATTGGCTCCACCTTGTAGTCCCTGATCATGGCGTCGAACCAGTACCGCCCCTCGTCGACCATCCCGGAGTGGCTCAGGGCTGAGAGAAGCGACGCGAATGTCGCATGATCCGGCCTCGTCCGCGCCACAACCATCCGGCGGAAGACCGAGAGCGCCTCCTCCCCTCGCCCGTGGATCCCGTAGCCCGCGATCATAGCGTTGTAGAGGATCCCGTCGCGAGCACGCGCCTTCTCAAAGAGCGCCCGGGCGCGGGGCAACGAGCCGCACTTCGCGTACGTGTCGACGAGCGCGGTTTCCACGGCGCGATCCGTCTGGAGCCCTCTCCGGACGACGAATCCGTGGATCTCCAACCCCGGCCTCGAGAAACCGAGGTCGGAGCACGCGGAAGCGCGCCCACGAGCAGGCCGAGTCGGGCTCGAACCCGTGACTCTGCATCTCAACAAGAAGCATCAGAGCATCACCAGGATTCCCATTTCTTGCATAACCAGAGATCAAAGCACTCCAAGAAACCACATTTCTTAATCTCATCCTCCTAAAAATGATCAAAGCTAAATCCATCTCCCAATCTTGGCATACATATCTACAAGACTAGTCTCAACAACAACATCATCAACACAAAACAATCTACAAACCAAATATCCATGAACAGAAGTAGCAATTCTCAAATCCCCAACGCTAGCACACGCCTGTATCAACCCGAGCATCACCACTCGTCCCTTCCAACCCGTCCTCCCGCATCCTCCGATACACCTCCAGCGCCTCCCGCCCGACCGCTCCTCGCCAAGCCCGCGATCACCGTGCTCCACGACACAACGTCCCGTCTCCCCATCCCATCAAACACCCTCATCGCCTCGTCCATCTCCCCGCACTTGACAAACAGATTCAGCACGGACGAGGCCACGAAGACATCGCCCGTATCCGCATTCCACGGCGTCTCTCCAAATTTCTCGGCCCGATTCCAAGTCCAGTGAGGTGGTGCAGGCCTTGATGGCACCGTGAAAGTCGAGCTGTCTCGGCCGGATTCTCGACGAGATCATCTCTCTGTAGAGGGAGATGACTTGAGATGGAGTGTTGAGGCGGAATGGGCGATGATGAGGGCGTTCCAAGAATCCACGGCTCGGGTTGGCAAATTGTCGAACAGTTTGTGGGCAATGTGAATGGCGCCGGTTCGAGCGTAGGCTGCTATTAGTTGCGGAGGGTTGATGGATAAACCTGATGTGATCATCAATGCGTGGAGTTTGGAGATGGATGCATTGCTTCGGCAGCTCAACAGAAGAGATTTTAGAGACCATTTTTTGTAAGAGCATTTGATGCTTGGAGAAAATATGTTTCAAATTCGGACACTCACCATAAATAAAAGATGTGAATCATGTGATAGAACTAAACAAAAATAAATTCTTAAATTTAAATTTCGACATATTAATAATAAAAAAATAATTATAATAAAAAAAATGAATGATCGCCGTCTGTGGGAATCGAACCCACGACCACGTGGTTAAAAGCCACCCCTCTACCAGCTAGCAAGACGGTTGTTATTTTTCCCTTTTTTTGTTTTATTACATATTTTAAATTTTTAAAAAATATTAAATTTGTTTACATGTCTTTTTTTAAATATCTTAATAGATTCATATTCAAAAGGGAGCATAAGTACGTAACAATAACTTTCAATCTAAAATAACAACTTGTATTGCTACAATAACTTGTCAATCTAAAATAACAACTTGTATTGCTACAATGTGAAAAAAAAAAAAAATATATGATTTCAAAAAATTAATCCTAAAAAAAGGGAAAATGGAATGCAATTAAGAGATTTCAATATATAATCTTTCATTCACTTGTCTTCTTTTCCTTTCCCTTCCTTTTTCCATATGCATACAAAAATGAGCATGTCAAAAAAAAAAAAGGATCAAGAAATTCCAAAATAAACAAATCAACATGAGGCTTACATATAAAGCATCATGGGACCAGTTTGGACACCCCTTTATTTGGACTTTAGCGGGGAAACCCCGCCCTTTCCTTGGAGACTTATTGGCATATTCTTGATCACGATTATCATCACCCCCCCCAGAATATGTAGATGACCCTCTACTACTTCTAATTCCTTGTTCGGATAAGGGTCTTTTTCCCTGCAGCTCACCCCAGGCCTCGCCTTCCGCACACTTCCCCCCTCCTTTCGGGGGATAGATCGTAGACAAACCAAATACATGCATAGTCGATAATGAATAGAATGTTTCCCCCCCATAACGAGGTTCCCCCCCCCATGTCAAAAATGGTGGGGGATGTTGTCCTCAAATTCATCCCCTTTGTCTTCAACAATGTTGTACGAGAGGAGAGATGGTTTACAACGTTGGTATAATCCTTCCCGTACATCCAGTAGTGGATAGTATACCATAACAACTTGGTCGCCCTACGAAAGCAAGAGATTGGATGGGGACACACCCCACAGACACAGTAAAGTTCTTACTATTAAATTCCCCTTTCTCCGGGTCGTAGATGTCTGCCCAGCCTTCTCGTTCACTTGTGCCCCCACAGATGAATATCCTGCCATCATGCAGGGCTAGCATGGGGAGTCCCGCTCTAACTTCATAGTAGCGGGCAAAGAGTCCAAGACTCACTTAACGAACCATCAGGTGGTGGCAGTGCAGACCACAAACATTTTATTGTTTAGAATATCATTAAATTTAGTACAACTCTGGCCCCCAACCATGAAAAAGCTTCACCCACACGAAAAATCCAATACAAATGGGAAATGGTTTCCTGATTTCTTTTAAATCCGGATATTACAAGATCTCCATCCTACGATCCTTCAGACCCAACTCGTGAATCTAAGATAGTGCATAGTACCATCGAAGGTAGACCAAAGCACTGGTGGCGAAACCACCCCCCTCCATATGCTTCTAATGAAAACCAACACAAAATATTTTTCATTGAAGATAAATATCTATCTAACCACCAAACAATGGATTAGAATGACAAAATATCGCAAAAAAGTTAAATTGAAATAAAAATATATAACAACAAAAGTTAAATCGAATTGAATTACGTAATGAATTTACTTTTCGAGCTTACAAATCGAGCTGGTGGTTAGGGAAGCAGCTCTTCTTCATAACTCTCACTCTTTGCCTTACTGATCCCGAAATTCAAAGCAATCAACAATCGAATTGAAGCAATCAAACAAATATGGATTCATTGGGCTAACCCACCGGGTTCGGGCCAATCCACTCGGGTTTGAATTGATTTTGGGGGAGGTATAGCATGAATTTTGGGTTTTAAAAAATTTTCCCTTAACCTAAATCTTAGGTTTTGAGCCCTCCCGGGCTATTCGGTCAATAGTAATCTTATATTTACTTATCAACATATTCTAAATTATTAAAAACAGTTATGTAAATAGTAAAGTATAATAAAGTGATCAAAAAAAATAATAGCAATTGAAAATTGAAACAAAATAGATAAACATATCGTTTAATTAATAGCACACATTAATCATAAATTAAATGGAAATCATACATTTCATATAACTCTAACTTTCAATTTGAAAGAAGACATAATTTCCCTATATTCTTCATATCAATGTTGTATTTAATATTAATATTACCAAATATACTTTATATAAGTATATAATCCAAAATTTTAATTATATTTTTATATTTAAAAGCTCAACCCGTGGGCTAACCCCAACCCACTCGGGCCCGTCCCTAGTACATATTATCATCGATTAGTCCAAAGCACCCAAAAGGGGACTCCCCTGGGAATAAAAAACCAACACAAAAAAACCTTTCCCAAAAACAAAGCCCCCAAAGAGTAGTAATTCCATTTCATCAAACCATAAAATAAATTCCCGTTTTTTTCGATTCATTAGCTTCATGACAAACCCTAGAATCAAAATGTCACAAAAAAAGTTAAATTGACAAGAACATAAAAGGGGGTGTAATATGCGTAGGTAATTGAGTTTACAGCTACTAGAGCTTGAAATTAAATCCGCAAGCGGTGGAGGGTTGGTCCCACTCAACAGCCCTCCATAGACTATGCGCTCAACTATCATTGTATTTGTCAGCTAATACATCACTTTTTGCTCCTGAAATTTATTTCTTTTGTCATACAAAAAATTAAAAAACTATTGTCTTCTATTGAATCAATAAAATTTGCCCTAAGAATAGCATGAATGCGATTCTAATGATATAATTACCCAAAAACAAGTAGTAATTCAAGTTATATTTAAGAAGATGATGAACACCTCTTGCAATTGAATCGAAATAAAAACCCCAAATTAAACAAACATACTAACATCCAAAAACACGATGCTATGATGAAGGTTGTGACCCAATAGTTCTTACATTTAAATAGTTCTTAATTAAAATTTTGATAGTAAGAAATCTAATTTTGGATATGCTACATTCGATTTTCCTTATTTTCCATATTTCAATTTTGATTGAATGAATCAAATTCAATCATATATTCTGAAATTTCCCCAAAAAATAAAAAAAACAAATAAGGCTAGTTAATTTAGAAAAATTCGATTTTAGAAAGAAGGTTCCTGATAAAATTTTTAAATTTAAATAATAAAAATTATTATTATATAATTTTAAGACATATTTGTCAGCCCCACGTCTCAGAATGAGAAGATTAGAAGCCTCGACATGTTTTTACCCAAACAAATATCTTTCCAAGCATATGTAGTCAACATCAACTAAAAAGGGATTGATTACAAGATGTTTGATCGACGCTCAAGAGAGATTCTCACCGTCCATTTGAATTGAGTTTTTTTAATTTAAAAAAGTCTATGGCTTGAAACTTTGATTTACAAAGTCATTTAGCTTTTACTGTCGCTCAGTTGTTGAACCCCTATTTTTCATGAATGGCGTCTAGACAGAACATGTAATCTCATTTATATAGTTACGGTACATAAGAAAGTGTAAACAATAAGAAAAACTTAATAGGAAAAAATCACCATTGAAATTCCCTTAGCTTTAAAATTTTCACCACTCGTGCTTTCCAGAGCGCCAAACAACCTGTGAAATCAAAGCACAATAACTAACTGAAATTCCGAAAACGGAACTAAATGACAAAGAAACAAAATTAAGTAGCCAAATTCTTCAGCATGAACTATAAACGCAAGTTTACTGAGACTCAGCGACCCAAGAAATGTTCCACAAGCATATAAAAAAAATAATCTTACTTTTTACCTGGGGATAACACTATGTCAAGTTACTAGAAGACAAGATACCCCACAACCTAAGACAGTCAAAGGCATAAGATGGAACGTTTTACCTTCGCTGAACTTTTTTCTGATAGAGAGAGAAAACAAGATCTCCCTTTTTCCCCTTTTTTGTCGTTCTCAGCAAAACTGTGTAAAAAATGAGCATGCACCATTTCAGGACATAATTACCAAGAAATTCCAAAATCAATTCAAATCAACGGACTTACATATAAATCTCATAAAAGGGACCGACTTTCAGGACACCCCTGATTTGAAATGTAGCAAAGTAATCCCCGCCCTTGCCTTGGACGACTTCGACCTTGGCATATCCAAGATCACAGTTGTTATCGGGCATAGGCATGAATACGTACAAGACCCAACTAGTACTTTTAATATCTTTGTTGCCGGCATAGAAAGCTCCCTTCACTGGCACAGCTCACCCTAGGCTTCCCTTCACCAACACTTCCCCTGCCTCCTTTTGGAGGACAGATCATAGACGAAACCAAGTACATGCAAAGTCGATAATGAATAGAATGTTGCCCCCACATAGACCAGGTTCCTCTTTCCAGAGTCATATAATGGTGGAGGGAGGTTGTCCGCAAAATTTCCCATTGTTGTGCAGCAATGTTGTAAGAGAGGAGAGATGGTTGACATGGTTTATGAAATTTCCTTTTGCTGTAGAGCAAGTGGTGATAGTATACCATAACGACTTGGTCGGTCCACTGAAAGCAAGAGATTGGATGGGGACAATCGAACCGCCATTATCCGAGTCGTAGATCTCAGCCCAACCTTCTCGTTCACAAATGCCCCGCGGATGAATATCCTGTCATCCCTCAACGGGATGGCAGGGATATTCCATGCGAGGCAAGTTCCTACCTCAAACTCGCCTTTCTTTGGGTCGTAGATCTCAGCCCAACCTTCTTGTTCATTAGTGCCTCCGCAAATGAATATCCTGCCATCATGCAACTGGACTAGAATGGGGACGGATCGCTTTACCTTCATAGTAGCGGGGCAAACAGTCCAAGACTCACTAAAAGAACCATAAGGTGGTGGCAGTGCAGACCACAATCCATTTGTTGGTTCCAAATATTCCGTCATGCCTCCAACCATGAACAAGGTATGACCCACACAGAAAAATCAACATCAATCGGAAAGGCTTCGGATTTCTTTTAAATCCGGATAATACAAGATCTCGATCATTACAATCCTTCAGACCCAACTCGTCGAAACTATGATAGTACATATTATCATCGACGGTAGTCCAAAGCATCATGAAGCGTGAACCGCCCTCCATATGCTGTGGAATGAAAGCCAACACACAATATTACTCATTCACTAATTAGTGAAAATAATTATCTAAATTTCCATTTCATCAAGCCATCATAAACTAAAGTTCAGAACGAACATGAACAGAAGAACATGCACAATAAAATTAGCCCTAAGAATTGCATGAGTAATGGATGTTTGATTGTATTCTATTCATGATCCAGATAAGTAGTAATTAAATAAAAAGAAGACCGAATCTATCCTGATTTACTACAAAAATCAATGCTCAGCTCTTTTCCTGAAATTTAATTATTTTATCATACAACAAGATTAACTAATAGTATATACTACTATTGAATCAATGAAACTAATAAGCCATCAAACAATGAAATTGTTGGATATTTTAGTGTAATTGGATTAACTTGATTGATCGATTATCAAATGAGACATCATATAAGTCTCGCAGTGAGTGCACGCTTATTTGAATTTATTATGATGTTAGGGCGAATGGATGGACGGGGGTCGGGGTAGCGGGGTCCAAAGGGGTGAGCCCCGTCGGGGTAAGAACTAGTTTGCAATTTCGAGTCAAAGGACTAGTTTGCAACGAGTTGCCGTGTAAGAAATTCATCCGTAAATGTAATTTCTGAAAGTCAAAGGACTAGTTTGCAATTTCGGAAACCTTTGAAAAACAGTTAATTTCGGTTATGAAATTAACAAATGTGCTGGTTCATCTTGTTAAAATACTGATCGATTCTCGCTTTTGGTTCTAAGTTTTTATTTCTCAAAATCAACATATGAAAGTTCGATTTTCTCGAATTGTATCCGATCAAATATTTTGATAAAACCACCGAAATTGATTTGATCTCAAAGTGATTTTATCCGACTTTCAGATTATTCATTATGTTTCGTTCAGATATTGAATCTCCCTAACATAAATTTGCCCTAAAAAAAAAAAAGAAACCCACATCGATATACAAAGTGTAAGATGAAATTTAAATGGAAAGATGGGATGAAATCTGGATCATTACCTAATTATCAATCAATCGATCATAAGAATGAAGAGGCTAGACGCATCGCGCAAGAGAAAGCAAGTAGGACACGAAGAGAGAGAGAGGAGAGGAGAAATGATCTTCTTTTATATGACCTTTGACCCATTAGCATAGACAAGTAGTACTACAAGAAACTTCTTCTCTTTGTGAAGAGAAAACAAAAACAAGAAATTGCGAAGAAGTTGCCAATTATTTTAAGAATAAGGGTGACGCTAAACAACCAACCGGCCATAAAACTACAAAAGTAATAAAATATTATACAATTAATGCTAATCACAATGGAGATAGTGTATCTAAATTATCAATGTTTTAAAGACTAATATACCCTTAAATATAAAATGCTCCATACTAGTATTGTTTCTGTAATTTCAAAGAAAAATGCATCTGTATCTAACCAACAATTTTGTAATTCGGACTTCAACTCAATTCTCCATTTTTGACTTAGAACAGAAAATCAATAGATCGCTTGAGGGGAAAAGATAGTTTTTTCTTTATTATATTTATTTCCCAATGCATACATTTAAAAAACTTGAACTTTACAATTTAGTTACGTTACGTAATTTAACTATTTTGTTCAGTTTTAACAATACTAATTGTAGTCGAACATATGACTATGTCTTATTAATTCAAAATGAGGTACTGAAAATTATTTAGGTTATTAATATGTATAATCAATTTTGAAGTCATAATATAAACCTGCTCCTGATATTTAAATTGTATATTATTAACGATTTTTTATGTTTAGCTTCATTTAGTGAAACTAATAAAATTTTAAATAACTATCCCTGGTATTTAAATAACTTGCCAATAAAATACATGTAAAAATATAACAATATATTGATATAAAATGATTCAATTTTAATTATACTACTCCCTTCGTCCACTAATAATCTTTCCATTTTGTCATTGTTATCCTACACCGATAAATGTCTCATTTTTTAACTATTTTTTTGTATTAAACCTCACATTCCACTAATTTTAGCATTTTATTATAATACTAATATGAATTTACTTTCCACTATTTTTTCATTACATTTCTTTAAACTCGTAGACATCAAACACATTGGCGAGGGAGTAGCATTTTACTATTTTGTTATAATACTAATATGAATTTACTTTCCACTATTTATTATTCATTGGTGGAGGGAGTACTATTAGTTATCTATTCTAATGTAATAATTTAATTTTAACTAAAACACATAAAAACGAAGTAGTAATAATTAATAATTTGTCAAAATAATTCAGTTTTAATATATACTCCATTTAACCTTGGTATTGTTCTTCACAACATGCTTAATGTAATGCTACAAATTAAAAGATGAATTTCTTTTATTACTTTTTCTTTTAAAATGATAGAGAATTATATTTTGATTTTTAAGTAACTTGTAAAATTAATGAGTTAATGACAATTATAAAGAATTAAAATGAAAGAATAATTTTAAGTTGGACTAAATGAAAATGGTGTCTACAGATGATGCCCACACCCACCCACGTAAGTATACTACTAGCATAGAATGTTATCTCTCCTTCAAACAACAAATATTTGCACTCTAATTATTTTTTTCGATTGATCTTTCATTGAATAAATTTGGAATTATAAATTTTAATTAATGTTTTGAAAAATTGAATGTTTCAACCAATCTTGTTTTGAATTAATAAATTCATTTAGATCATTTACACAACTAAACTAAATATTACAGTAAAACATTAAAAGTATTATCACGAAACAATGTACTCCCTAACACTATATCATAATCCATATACATATTATTTAAAAACATCTGAAGTGGATAGATAAAAACTTAATGTTAAACTTAAAAATAAATTTTTTAAATAAGGTGGCGAATTCACCGAAATAGCATCAAATATATAAAGTACATCTAATATTTTGACATATATTTTTGCTTAAAACAAAACTACTTATGCCAAGAGAGATTAATAAAAGGAAAGTGTAGTTCTCTTGAAGTTTATTTATTGTATTTTTTAATTAATATGGAGAGAGATTGGAAAAATGCGTTTATATTTTTTTAATTTTTAGTAATTTGTTTTGTATTGTGTTAATTAAAAATTGTACTATCTCCTCACTAAAAATAGACATTGTTGTGTATAATGACATGAATTTTAATGTGTAATTGATAAAATAAGAGAGATAGCTAGGAAAAAGTACTAAGAAAAAAATGTTTGTGTTAATAGTATTAAAAATTTTAATATTTTTCAAATTTAGAAATTGGTAGTATAATTTTAGTGGACGACTCAAAATGGTAAACTGATCTATTTTTTATGGACGGATATTAAATAGAAAATGGAATTGTATAACCAAGGCTTACTAACACATCCCTATAATCTTATGAGTTTAGTTACACATAATTGAATAAGCTAAAACATAGATTGTAGTGAAAACAAAATGAACATAAGTGCTAAAGCAAATAAAACTCAAATGTTGAATCCTTGTAGCTCTTTAATGATCTCTTGCTTCCTTCTTCAACCTCTTGCACTATGAAGAACTCTCAAATTTATGCTATGGAATTAATTGGCAAAAAGAGGATCTAGATGAAGGATTAGTGTTGGAGGAGGAGCCATGAAAGCTCCCCTTTGGGGCTATGAATCGGTGAATATTATGAATTAGGCTATGAGGTATCTATAGACTTGAAAGGAATTAAACTTTGTAAAATTTTCCTCCAAGTAATAGTAATTAAGGAATTTCATGCCCCATAGGTTAATAAAAAGATTTGGCTTCACAAGTTAATGTCTTCTTTCCTTCTTTCAATTCCGATTTTGGTAGAGCGCCTATAACTTTTTCCAGAGAACTCCGATTGAGATAATCAACGTACCAAAGTGAAGCTCTTTCAAATACGAAGAGAATGGTATGTAGCACGCCCTTAACGGACTACAGAATCGCCGGCAAATTGAGTTTGAACAGAGGTTGTCGTGCGCGAACATGCCCAGCGGGCATCGGAGAGAGTCAGAATGTTCGCCAGCGGTCCGCTGGGTTGCCTTCGCTCCAGCTTCCGAACTTTGGTATTTCTATGCCCTTTTTAGTTCTATTTTGCACATTTCTTACAAAACACGTCAAAATATCAAAATAGATAAAATATTAAAATAATGAACATATAATGCAACTTTGACATTTACAACGGACCAAAAATGACCTTAAAATAGTGCAAAATCAGAGCGTATCAGTTGTATAGTTTTTTCTAATATTATAATACAACGAAGATTTGCGTATTAATCCCTCCGTCTCAAAGAAGATGGTACACACTTGGTAGATGGCACGAGATTTTAGGAGATGTTGTTTTGGTGTTAAGTGGTGGAGAAAATATAATTTTATCATTGATGTGAGAGGAACTTTTCCCAAAAAGGAAATGTGACATATTTTGTGGACAAACTAAAAAAAAGGTGACATATACTATGGGACGGAGGGAATAATATTTTGCATATAAATTTATTTAATTTGATAGCATATTAAATATAAAAGTTTAAAAAAATTAAAATAAAATAGTGATGATGTGGAATGAAATGGAATGGGAACAATGACGAACACATGAATTGAAACTCGTGGATCGAATAAAATAGAAAATAATATAAATAATAAATAGTATAATATTTAAATAATTATTTTTTATAAAACACTTACTTTAAATAGTTTATTTTCTAACTTAAACTTTTTTATGTTATCTTTAAATATTTTAACACTAATCTTATTGATGTTTATCAATACTTTTAAAAAAAGTTAAATAAAAATATAATGAAATTATCATTAATGAAATGAACAGTATAATTATAATTACTCTTAATTAATCTATAACTATTTTAACTTTCATCGCTTTTAGAGTAGGCCCAATTATTCAGCCCATTTTATACAAAAGTAAGAATTAGAATATCGAACACGTCTTCTTCTCCATCGGTTCTTTCCACAGCGCGAGCCTCGCCTCTTCCTCTCCATCTCTCTCATCTATTCTTTCAATTGTTATACCCTATCTCTTTTATTTGCAGCACGAGAATGAAGAATTGCGGTGGAGATCTGTCTCTTGGTGTCAAGGCGGAGCTCCGTGGAGTCGAAGGTGGAGTTGCGCCGAATCTCGGAGATCCTTTAATAGAGTTTCCGCATCTAGAGACGGACGACGGTGGGGTCGATCGACCCCACTTGACGCCACTGGGTCCGTCATTGAATGGAAAGGCTCTTGCGAGGGCCCTTCCTATAGGGAAGGACCCTTCCATTGTGAGTGGTCTAAATTTGCTAACGATTATAAGAAACTTCTTCTCTTTGAAGAAAAATCAAAAAACAAAATAGAAAAATAAGAAATTGCGAAGAAATCGCCAATTATTTTAAGCATTTGAATTCGGATTATAAAAAACTTATTAAATCAAATATTCACTAACAGAAAAAATAAATTAAAAATTTATTTAATCGTCTTTTAATAAACATTATACTACCAAGAAAATAATGCCGCCTATTGCGACTAGCACTGCCTCCACATGGCGTAATATATTGGATTGTACATTAGGTAAATTGGATTTTGTCGCATTGACTGACCAGTAATACATGGTCCAATTAAATAAATTTCAATTCTAGTAAATTATTGTTAGGTCACACTTTCTTAATATTTTAATGCACAAACAAAAAATATAATTAACCCTATGAATGGTAATAAACACTTTTATTTATACTAGAATTTTAATAAAAGTCTTTTGATAAAAGATTCCCTGATGATAAAAAAAATGACACTAATTATACCATTAATCTCATTACTTTATATAGTAATATAACTGGAGACATAGGGGCTCGTCACTAATTTTCATCTTTAAAAGGAATAAGACTTTTTTCTTCTCTAAGGGTAACCACAATAGACGTGCCGCCGTATGGCGCGCGCAGCCACGACGGTCACCGTGGTTACTGGTTGCGCCAAAGCGTTCTATTGCATGCCGTGGGTATTTTCCGACTTTTTTTATTTGCTTAATTTATTTCTATAAATACACCTCTTCCTCATTTTTTACTTCACGCATCTACACTACAAATCCACTGCCATATTTTCATCTGTCTACGAGTTTTTACACAATGCAAGGCGGAGACAGTGATTCTCCCGCACAGGAGAATCGTACTACCACAGCAGCGTCGGGAGTCAGTATCCCTGCAGCGGGACTCAAGTCCCGAGTACCGGCACCAACACTGCCGTCGACGCCCCCGGCTACACCGAATATGGGGGTTCGGGGTGGCAGGGTGCTCCTCAACCCCAGATGTGGGTCCCTCCACCCCATCGTGGAGGTGGCAGGGTGCCCTTCCATCCTATATGTGGGGTCCCTCCACCCCATCGTGGGGGTGGCAGGGTGCCCTTCCACCCCAGATGTGGGGCCTCCCGCCAACCAGAGGCCTTTGGATCGATCCCAATCGGCATTTGGGGACTATCGACCTAACATGGACGCAGTGAACAATCTAGTGATTGATACTCCTACTCTCTCTGCCCCACCCCCCAAAACCATCGTTGATTTTGATTCGTTGACGTTCGAGCAGATGGGGATCAGTCCAGCACGGTAGGAGAATCCTATATCGCCCACGTCATCGGCATCGGTACTGGGCTGCGTGGAGACGCCAACGCCGAGCCAGAAAGCGGGTGGGAGAGGGAGGTGACCCGCGCGATGGTGGGAGGGGCGGGAGTGGCGGCCAGAGCCGTTTTGGCGGTTTGTACTACTCGCAGGAGAAGTCCATTGTTGTGACAAAGGCGTGGTATTCAATCTCGGAGGATCCAGCTGTTGGAGCGGATCAGACGGGAAGCGGTTTCTGGGCCCGCGTCGTCATTGCCTACGACGAGTTCAAGCCGTGTGGGGATATGTGAGGAGTGTTGGAGAGAGAAAATTAAGTAGGCTACCAAACATCTGTTAAGCCATAATAACTCTACTATCTTGGCCTATATCTTACCTACCAAATAAGCACTTGCTAAAGAATAAACTCAAAAAAACAAGTGCAACCAGAATATCATAAATCTGCAGCTTATATCTTTCACAATCAAACAAGGAGAATAATTTAGACTGCAATATCTACACACATGCTCTCTATCATAATCTTCATAATCTTTCACAGACGATTTTCATAACCATAACGACAAGTAAAGAGAAGCAGTTGAGAGTTACAGAGGTTTAGACTTTAGAGAGAAGCTACTCGAGCAAATACTTCAGAGGGAGTCATTAACAGAAGGTAAGCTCCTAATTCTTTTGTTGATTTCTCCCACCCTACTTATCCCATCCCATGTCTTTGAATAGGGATACGATACTTGGCCAGTAACTGCATGAAATGAAATAATAAAAATATTGAGAAAACATATAAGCTAAAAGAGTAATTAAAACTGACCAAACTTATATTGGAATTAAAATTAATAAACTTAATTTTTGTAATAGAATTCTCTAGAATGTAGTAGGAGAATATATAGATATTTGTTCTAGAATGTGAGATGTATGCCTATAAATATGTGAGTTATACCATTTTGCACAAGTTGAAGAAGTTGAAAACTTAAGAAAGTTTGAGAAATAGAGAGTTACATCACAACCCCTCCTAAAACATTTTTCATATATTCTACCCATTCTCCTCTCAAATATATCTCCAAACTAAATTACTCCTCCAACATATATCTTATATATTCCAACAACTTACTCGTTCAAATGGAGTGTATGATGGAAGACTTCGACAACCTCAAACAACAATTCTGGGAAGATCTTCATAAGCTCACGATGGTTTTCAATATTGCTACCATCTTTTAATTCCATCTGTAATTAAATACAAAATTAAATATTAAAATCAAAAAAATATAATAATTATATATATAGTACATCTTACATGTTCAATACAACATCTCCAAAATCGAAGTTTATCCATCCCATGCTTGGCGCTGCGTTTGTCGAAAGACGTGTGACCATTGAAATTGAAATTCAAGACAGTTTTCAACTTATGAGATCCATAACTCTTAACTTTTTTAGTCCAATCATACATCTTAAAATAGTCTATAGGGAAATGATCATAAAAAGAATACAATGGCAATGCATCAAATATGAGACGATACACCCTCTTCATAAAAGCTATTTGTTCTATCTCATCCCAAAAGATTGCCAAATTTAAACCCCAAGTTCCCTTCAAAGACTGAGCCTCCGTATCCGCAATTGACACCCTACATAAGAATTTTTTTTTTAAGTATGCAAATGTTTAATTCGCAATATTATAATAAATGGGTAACAAATATTAGTACCTTTTATTCAATTGCATTAAGCATAAGTAATTACACTCATCACTCGTAATACCCTCCGAGAGAGGAACCTTAGATACGTCAAATGGATACATAAAAGCCCTTTCCATTAGGATCTTCATATCGTTTATGTCATCACAATGTAGTTGTTTGATATTTTCTGCCGTCTCTTGTTTTGGATCATTGGTCATGTTGAAAAGTATGCCAATTGGAGTACCGTCTTGTTTGATTTTTATCGCAACACCATTTAGAATATTTCCATGAAACGCTTTGGCTCGATGAATTGCCGCAAGGCCATAAGTGACGGGGCCAAAGACATCTTTAAACTCTTTCATGATTTTCCTCCACCAAAGCATATGAGTACCATCTTTACAGTAGTACTCACACGCTTCCCTCCTACCCATATTTTCTACAAGTTTCTTTTCTAACCACTCATCTAGAGTGCAGTGTAGATCCTCAGCTAGGAAACACTTGTTTCCCTCATCAAATAATATCATATGGAGGGTGTTGGAATTTTCGATTTCATTAAAATGAGATTGAGTGGTATAGCAATCAAAGTCATTTGTGAAGACTGTGCACAGATTGTTATATTCAACGCATTGTCTGGCATGGATAGAGAGGCTTTCTTCAAAGATGTATTAGGATCACGCATTACTTTGTAACTAAACTTCCCATTGACTAATCCTATCTCTATATCACGTTGTTCTGCTGGCTCCATTCTATATTAAAAAATCACATACAATACAAATTAATTATGGGAATTGTATACTTGATTATGAATGTTGATATCATCTGATCTAAAGCGGTACATAAAAATTTAAATAATCATACTGACTAATAAAAATATGGATTTTGGGATCTTTACATCTTGATATTAGTGTAATAAGTATAGCCGATTTACAAAATAAAATATTGTTGATCAAATACATGAAAATTTAAATAAAAAAGAAAGGAGGTTTCTTAGAAGTAATTAAACATAAATGTCATTAATAAGCTGGATGGAATAAATTTCTTAAAACAGGCTGGCTAGCTATGAAATCTGTCATCAAGATTTGATAAAGCTTAAACGTCACTAAAAAATCAGATCGAAACAACAGTGGTGCGAATAGTAGATAAGAATCGGTGAACAGAGATCAAACCTTGCACGAAATCAACGCCGGCTCCTTTCACAGTCTACGGTCTCCGAATCGTCACTGTTGTTGCATAGAAAGCGAATGGAACCCAAAATCCAGCGTCTATAAGGTCAACGAATGATCACCTACTCCATATTTGAAAATATTTCTTGCTACACCAGTTATAATTTGACGTGGACTGAAACACTATTTTTTTTATTACTACAGCTGTACCCCAAATAACACACTTCCCATAGGAACTAATTAATTACTAAAATTTTCAAAATACTGACCATACCACCAAAGTACCTAAGATTGTCCACAATATTGGACGCTTTGGTGGACAATCCAATTTTTTTTTTTCACAACCACATGCATCCACAGCAATAATGGACACGCACAAGCTACAAATGACATTGTTTTATCAATTGATTATATATTTTAATTCAATTAGAATTAAAATTATTGGACTAAAAATAATTAGAAAAAAACTGTTGATTTAATAAATAAAAGTTGAAAACTAAATCTTCGTTGTATTACATGAAAGGAAAGTTATACAACAAAAATTATCTATATTACACAATTTCTTCGGACTACGCCCCCTCCCCTATGTGCCCAAAGCTCTTCAACCAAATCGGCCTTAATTAAGAAGATGATAAACACTCTCTGCAATTCAGAATCGAAATTGAAAACCAATTAAACAAACATACTAGCATACAAACGAAAACACGATGCTATGACGAAGGTTGTGACGCCAATTTTTCTCACATTTAAATATAAACTTTATTAATTAAAATTTTGATAACACGAAATCTAATTTTGGATATACTACATTCTATTATCCTTATTTTCCATACTTCAATTAATGATTGAATAAATCTAATTCAATCATATATTCTGCAAATCTCGTAAAATAAATGAAAAGCAACATATAAACAAATAAGGCCAGTTAATGTGGTAAAAATCTATTTTAGAAAGAAGGTTCCTGATACAAGTTTTAATTAATAATAATAATTATTATTATTATTATTATAATTTTAAGACATATTTGTACCGACCCACATCTTATATGCCAATTGCCAAATGGTAAACATTAAAACCAACTAAAGGTGATAGGGACTCGAACCCAACCGGGAACCAGGCGACGATGAGCAGCCCATTCACGCCCGAAGAAGTGAAGATCCTTGAATATCTTTACTTTATTATATTTCCATTGCTAGACTTATTTCTTGTTATTTAATTATGTTATATTTTGTATTCTTTTGATATCTTGCAAGGCAAGATATCGTTTGGGTCTAGTTTATAATATCCTTGTGTTTTCTTGTCGGTTCTTTCCCGAGACGAACTAGGAACGTCGAACCGTCTAGGGTTGCGGATTCTATAAATACTAGAATCTCATAGATAATTAAATCATTGAGAAATATGAATTAACTTCTATTCTCATTCTTGGTTCCGAAACCTAGCACTCCAACTAGGTTTATCTTCCTTTTGTTCTTGTTACAAACGGTGTGCCGAATCCCGATAGAACGAGGTTCTATCAATTGGGTGATGAGGATCCTTCACCGAGTGTTGTCGATCCTTATGCACCATATAATGATTGTGGTCATTTACATGTAGGTGAACAGGTGTTGGAGCTAGAATCATTTTGGTTTAAGGATAAAATGTATGTGCAACCTTCATCTCAGTAGATACGAAGGAGAATGAGGAGGATGATATGTATACTGAAATTTATAAGATTCTTCATAGCTATTTTGACTCCCACCTTGAGGGCAAGGTGGATTTCAACCGTGAGGGAGTTGATAGGGACTCGAACCCAACCGGGAACCAGGCGACGATGAGCAGCCCATTCACGCCCGAAGAAGTGAAGATCCTTGAATATCTTTAGTTTATTATATTTCCATAGCTAGACTTATTTCTTGTTATTTAATTATGTTATATTTTGTATTCTTTTGATATCTTGCAAGGCAAGATATCGTTTGGATCTAGTTTATAATATCCTCGGGTTTTCTTGTCGGTTCTTTCCCGAGACGAACTAGGAAGGTCGAACCGTCTAGGGTTGCGGATTCTATAAATACTAGAATTTCATAGATAATTAAATCATTGAGAAATATGAATTAACTTCTATTCTCATTCTTGGTTCCGAAACCTAGCACTCCAACTAGGTTTATCTTCCTTTTGTTCTTGTTACAAACGGTGTGCCGAATCCCGATAGAACGAGGTTCTATCAGGGCGGTTTGCCGGTACGTTCTTCCCACCACTCTGGGGAGCCCACCAGATCGAAACACGTTTCTTTTGTGTGTTTTTTCCGGCCACAGTGGGTGCACAGACCAACTTGAGCTTGTCTTCCTCAGTTCACCTACTCCAGTTTCTGCCACCTTTGTCTCCTCTGCCTCTGCCTCTCCGCCGCCCTGGTTTCCGGTGGGCATCGGGCAGCCAATCCGGCACCTATTCCGTGCAAGGCCTCCTTCTCGTTGGTATTTCCCTGTCGAAGGACGAACAATCGGGCCTCTTCTTGTCGGAGTGAGGCATACACCGATTCTACTGAGGGAAGTGGTTCATTCCTAAGTATTTCCCTCTTTACAGTTTCATATTGGTCATTCAACGCACATGAATTGATATAATCTCTGTTCTTGTACATCTTGATCGTGCATTTTGATATCTCTCGGATCGATCATCCGTTTTGGTTTCTTCTGATCTATGGACACCCATAGGTCTTTGAGAGTAGCCCATACTTGCTCCAGTGATTCTTCCTTTTGTTTCATCGTAATTGCTCTCCTATAAAGATTGTATACGTGTATGGTATCACCGCCGCTAGCATATGTGATTGCTAGAATATCCCAAACCTCCTTTGCTGTTGGATATTGTGATACTCGATTGACAATTTTTTGTTCCAGATTTTGGACCAACCATGTGAACACCAGGTTGTCTGCTCGCTGCCATCGGAGGAAGTCTGAATCGGTTTCTGGTGGTGGGGGTGGTACTCCAGTGATGTGAGAAACCATCCCCCTGCTATTAATCGATTTCTTTATGAGCCCTGCCCATAAATGATAGTTATCGTCGTTCATCTTGAATCCGACAACTAGTGGTGTAGGGTCGATTCTATATTCTTCATGTTTGGGAGTCGGTGGGGTTGCCGGTACCATCTGCTGAGTGTGTGCCAAACTATGGTGCATAAACTCTGCGAACATTCGAGCAAACTGCTAAAGTATAAACCGCCTTTCTAAAATTAAGAATAGAAACCAAAGGGTAAATGCCCGATATGTAACCCGCCAGAGGCAAGATCTTATTATTGCCCAGTCTCTCCTTAAACAACCACTATCTCTATATCATTTCTTATAGAAGTGCGGATACGCTTAACAAACCGACTTCTTTTTTGAAGAGTCAAGAGGGAAATAAAAAAAAAGAAAAAGGTACGGTCTTCCTTAGTATCCACCTATAAAGATAGTAAGAGCCCATGCCCGTTGATTGAAATATAAAATTTTCTGTTGGTTTGGGTTCTTCGTTATTTTCTGACATTTTTGGTGTTTGTGAACATGAAAGGGCTACGGATCTTGGTTAATTGGTCGAGATTTGTCGAGACAGTGATGAAACTCTTCTGAGTCTCACCCCTGCTCTGATACCATCTCAAATGATGCAGATAACATATTGGATTAAGGAAGGGAGAAAAAGGAGCATATGATATGTGTGGTTTGTAATTTCAGTGTATATTGTTCCTTTGTATATTACTCTTTAAATAGAGTCTGTACATCCCCTATACAAGGTAACTATGATAATTAGGAATAAGATCAATTACAATTATTCTACGTCTGATTTGGTGTAATTCTGATTAGGTGCTGATTTGATTCTCCTTTCCATTTCTAACACATTCTCCATGGGAGAATGTATCACACTTTATAATTTTTAATGTATTTTGTAGTATTATTTTATTTTTAAAAAATCATTTATCTTTCTATATACCTTTTCTCTTTGGAACGAGGTTCTATCAATTGCTCTCAATGAAAGCACCAATTGATAGAACCTCGTTCTATCGGGATTCGGCACACCGTTTGTAACAAGAACAAAAGGAAGATAAACCTAGTTGGAGTGCTAGGTTTCGGAACCAAGAATGAGAATAGAAGTTAATTCATATTTCTCAATGATTTAATTATCTATGAGATTCTAGTATTTATAGAATCCGCAACCCTAGACGGTTCGACCTTCCTAGTTCGTCTCGGGAAAGAACCGACAAGAAAACCCGAGGATATTATA
The DNA here is from genome assembly GCF_023119035.1 of Salvia hispanica. NCBI lineage: Eukaryota > Viridiplantae > Streptophyta > Magnoliopsida > Lamiales > Lamiaceae > Salvia > Salvia hispanica. Next base: position 21,329 of record NW_025951953.1, read on the forward strand.
AACTAGACCCAAACGATATCTTGCCTTGCAAGATATCAAAAGAATACAAAATATAACATAATTAAATAACAAGAAATAAGTCTAGCTATGGAAATATAATAAACTAAAGATATTCAAGGATCTTCACTTCTTCGGGCGTGAATGGGCTGCTCATCGTCGCCTGGTTCCCGGTTGGGTTCGAGTCCCTATCACGCCCCCGCCGCACAGAGGAGGAAAAACGACAGTCGCAGTCGCAGGAAACAGAGGAGAAGCCGTCGCCACCATCGGAGGCAACTCAGGAGGAGCTGTTACCGCATGGGCGAGGGTACAAGGACCGGAAATGCCTAGGTCGAAATTTCAACAGAGAAGGCTTCATCTTCGACGGAGGTGGCGCAAATGGATCCTAGAGCCTCCAACTTCCACCCAATTGAATTTTGACCCCAAAAACTCTCCTAAATTCTGGCTAGTACCCCATCCAAACAATCGCTCTCTATTTCGCCTACCTAAAACCCAAATATTCCAAAACATCCGAAAATCCATACTTTGTCAAAATTCTTTTCAGGCCCTCAAAAAATTATCCAGTTCCTATGCCTTATGTACATCGTCAGTCGGTAAAAGTAAGAACTGGATTTTTGATTGTGGAGCCACCGACACAATGACCTATGATGCATCAGATATTACTAGTATGCACGATGCACCACAAAATTACATCCAAACTGCGAGTGGAGAGTTAACCAAAGTAAAAGGGGCGGGAGCCGTGAAAATTTCACCATCCTTAACATTGTCAAACTGTTTATATATTCCTTCCCTATCTCACAAATTGCTCTCCATAAGCCATGTTACCAAGGAATTAAATTGCACGCTTCTAATGCAACCGCACTTTTGTCTTTTACAGGATATCAGAACATGGCGGATAATTGGACGTGACACTGAGAGGGACGGTCTGTACTACGTTGATGAGATAGCTCAATCCGGAACCGCTATGCTAACTCACGGATCTACGAAAAGGGAGGCTTGGCTTTGGCATCGTAGAAAGGGGCATCCATCCACGGGTTATCTAAAAATACTTTTTCCTAAGTTTTCTCTAGATTTAAATTGTGAGACTTGTTCATTGGCCAAAAGTCATAGACATTCCTACAAATTGAATAATACTCTTGTTGGTTCACCTTTTGATCTTATTCATTCTGATGTGTGAGGTCCATCACCAGTTACTAGGGGTTAAGGTCTTAGATATTTTATTATTTCCATGGATGATGGCACTCGTATGATGTGGGTATATTTTTTTAAACAAAAAAGTGAGGCTTTTTATAACTTTGTTCATTTCTTTAAGAAAATACAACTCAATTTCGGAAAACTATCAAAGTCTAGCGGTCTGACAGGGGGGGGGGGGGATTTGTTAATTCCATTATGAAAAACTTCTTCCTTGAAAACGGCCTAGTTCACCAAACAACTTGTCCATACACTCCCGAACAGAACGGCGTCTCCGAAAGATGAAACTGTACCCTTTTAGAAATGGCTCGTGCCATGCTCATTGATTCCCATACTCCCCAAAAATTCTGGCCCAAGGCTGTTGCCACATCAGTCTACCTTGTCAACCGTCTCCCAACCAGTACCCAAACATGAGAGAGATAAACTATCCGCATGTGCGGTCAAGTGTGTTTTCGTAGGATATGGGGTGGATCAAAAGGGATATAGATGTTATGACCCTAAGTCAAATCGGGTTATCACCACTATGAATTGTGATTTCCTTGAGAGTGAATACTTCTTTAACCACCTTAGCAGTCAGAGGGAGAGTGAGAGAGATACCACAGACTCGCTAAGTCAGTCAATGCCAAGTCGGCCTGAAGTATCCCTAGGCCCACCAATGCCAATCCAACTCGAAGAAGTCGTCAGAACAAATCCCAAACGTACAACAGACCGCGACTCAATGTGGCACTTGGGAGAAATCAAATACGGATGGGAAGAAGGGTTGGGGTTTTTGGGGGTCTTCACAATAAAAAGGGGCTTGAGGGGTTCATAGAAATATACGGAAATTTGGGGTACCCCGGGATCCCGGACCTAGGATAGATTTTCCCGAGACTTTCTCCGGGGAAAAAATGAACAAACCCGAGTTCTATTATCATTTTTGCCCAAATAGAGATTGCCCCCGGGCCCATTGGGTGTCCCAATTTTTCCCTCGAGTTGAGAAAGGAAGTATATAAACCCCCGGGTTTTAAAAAATGGATTGGGGGTTAAGGATGTCTTTCGAAAAAACTTTATATGGTTTAAGGTTTTCCCAAAAATTATGGTTCGGAAGATTTGGCTTTGAAGAAGAAGGGGTTTAAAGCGAGTAATTGATCACACATTGTTTAAAAAGGCGGAGATGGGAATCCTGCCAATCATCAATTTTGGGAATATGATCATCATTAGAGATGATGTTGAAGAGATAGGCTTTTCAAAAGCCCTTTCCCAAGAATTTAAAATGAAGGACCTGGGAAAACCCTAAAATTTTTAGAAATAAAAATTGTTGAGATCGGAGGGTTTTTTTCCAAGGGCCCAAAAGAAGAAACTTTGATTTTTGGGCTTTTGGGGTGCAACCCCAAGAAACCCCATGTTAGTAACCTGGCCCACTTTATCGGGGAAAGGGGAAACCCAAGATCGGGAAAACGTCTGGTTGGAAAGAAAAATCTATTTACCCCATAAAAAATGGGATATTTTTATGTCAGGGAAAGAAACCAGTTTTATTGCCCCGACTTTTGGAAAAGAAAAATAATATATTTATAAAAAGTGGAAAATTTTTTCGAAAAAAATGGGCTTTTTTGGGAAAATAAAAAAAAAAAGTTTTTCTCCTAGGGCCCCGGGAAGGGGAACCTATGTCTTCTCCCATGCTCTTTTTTCATTCCCAAAGCTCCTAACGTTTTGTGAGTGATGTATCTATAGAGAAGAAGATGCCGTAGCTCATAAAAGAGCCAAAAACCAAATATCCCCCTTTTTTCCCGATGCATTATCCCCTTAAAAAAACATAGCTCAGGGGGCAACGTTTTCTTATTCAATTCCAAATAACATGTTAAATCTATACATTGGCTTATCCCAAAAACTTTCCCCAAAACAGGGGAAAAAGAATCCACATTTCTATCAATTCTACATGTACCAAACTATTCCAATCCATCTTGGAATAATCCACAGTTAGTATGTGCTAAAAAAATCAAACGTGGAGAAAGGGGAAAACCCGGCGTTGCCTGTGAGTTGAAGGTAAAAGCCAAAAGATTACTGAAAAAGGGAAAAATTAAAATTTGTGCCCCTTGCCCCCTTTTGAGTTCTCGGGTTTCAACCCGCGGGCCATATTTTTTCATGGGAAAAGGTTTGGGGCCATAAAAAAGGTAAAAAATTTGGATTTTGGTTGTTAACAAACCCCCCCATCTTAAAAAGGGCAAAGGGCAAAATGGTCATTTTGGGGAAAAACAAGGAACCCTTTTTTTTCCTCCACCTTCCTTTTTTTTTTTGCTTTGAATATTATTTCTTTTTTCCCCTTTTTTTCAAAAAACACCTCACTCACTGCCCACTGCCCGGGAAGGGAAGGAGAGAGAAAGGAAAGAGTCAAGAGAGGGAGGGGAAGGGGGCCGTTTGAGAAGTGAGAAGAAAAGGAAAATGGGTAGCCATGGTGACGGACCGGGGGATAGCGCAGGCCGGGGGACAGTTCTCCGTCAGTCAGACCCCGCCGTGATTTCTAAACGGCGTCGTGCAACGCCCCGGAGGCCGCCAAATTGGGGGCCCCGGGTCACAAAGCCGAGTTCATAAGAGATCAGATCCCTTCCTCCTCCCCCAACCCCGTTCCCGGGGGAGCTCCCCTCCCAAACCCCCCCCCCACTACCTCATTTTCCCCAGCCATTTCCCAACCCCCTCATTTCGCCCCTCCACCAGCAAGCTGACCCTGCCTACACCCCCAGCCACCGCAGCCTTCGCGCCCTCCGAAAAAAGAGAATGGGCGGTTTATACGCCGAAAGGAAGGTAATGCATTTCCTTTTTTGGTTATTGTCTCTAAAATAATTGCTTTTTTGGTTTAAGTGTTGCATTACGCATGAATCTTAGGGTTTCTTTTTTTTGGGGAGTGTGGATTTTGGGAAAATGCATAAATTAGTAGCCTTTTTTTAAAATCCCAGTAGATTTTTCGGTGCATCTGCTCGTGACTTACAAAAATTTTAAAGTCACTATCAGTGTTTGTTGATGGGGGTTGAAATTGGGGGTTTGTTTTTTTTTGACTAAGCGTTATTCTCAATATAATTACACGCATAAAAATGTTTTTTTTTAAATTACAGTTTTCAAGCTGTTAACGCATTATGTATTGAAACAGTGCTTAGTTTTGTTTATGAAACATGCAAATTAATTTGTTGTCAACATGCAAAAATGATTTCCCGTTGTTTATTTCCCCGGGTTTGGCACTTCCATTTCAAGAAACTTTGTTTGGCATCTATTTCTTGAGAAATTTGTGATCAACTTTTTAAAAGTAATGTAATCAATATACCCCTTTTTAGAGCCCCCCTTTAGGAACCAAAAAAAAGGTTTGGGCCCGGGGGGGCCTAAACAAATTGTGTGGTGTTTCCCCAAACCACAAGGGTTTTTGGGCAACCAGGGAAATTTCCAAAGGGCGGAGGTTTGGTCGCACGAGCTAAAGGGTTTTTCTTGTTTTGGGGTCACATCATACTATATTTTTCTGTCTAAGCTATGCATGATGCATTACGAATTGCTTTGTTGTCGATACAGATAGTAAAGCAGCTGTGGGTGTATATTAGGAAACATAATCTTCAGGATCCAGAGAACAAGAGAAAGATTATATGTGATGATGCTTTGCGATTGGTTTTGAGACAGACTGCACTGACATGTTCAAGATGAATAAGCTGTTGGCAAAACACATTTTGAGACTTGAACCAACGAGTACGAACATGGAACTTGGGGCCACATCTCTAATATAATTTTATTAATAAATACTCTATTTATTACAGTAATCGTTAACTTCTTGCAGAAGAACCTGTTCAAGCCAAGAAATCAAAAGTTGAAGATGATTCTACAAAGCAAAAGTCCGATCCCAGTCTTCTTCCTGTGGTGATATCTGGTGAACTAGCTAAATTTTTTGGAACTGGAGAAAAAGAGATGCTTCAGTCGGAGGCTTTGGGTCGTGTCTGGGAGTACATAAAATCTAACAAACTTGAGGTACTATTAATGTATGCTACGCATGTTTGTTTATCTGATGTGGTATGTCTAGTTTATCTACTAATATTCTTTCTCTCCAGCCTGTCTGTTTTGTCCCCAACATTTAAGCGTTTTCCTGAAAATGTCCCAACAATTAAGATGCAGCATTTTGATACCTAATGATTTGAAAGTGTCACAAATGTCAAAAGGCCCTGAACCTCATTTTTTGCTCTTGGAAAATCAATGTGTGATGCTGGAGGCCTAAGTGCCTTGCAATCCTTGAATGCCAATCCACTTTCTAACTTCAAATTAAATTTGACACGTAGATTTTCTGTCTCAAGAAACTGTTCATGACATTTTAGTGATACTGTCTAAACATGAGGTACCAAATGTTATGTTTGAAATGTTGGGACATTTTTGGGTATGCACTATGTTGGGATAGTCTGAAATTTCCCTGAAATATTGTCTAAACGTTAGGTACCATAATGGGTTTGTTACTAAAGATCGCCATTACAAGATTTTCTTGACCTTGATTCTTTTTCATAGGATCCACTGAGTTCTATGGTTATTCACTGTGATGCGAAGCTTCAGGAGCTTTAGGGTGTGAAAGCATTTCTGCTTTGGGAATTCAGGAGATGCTTTAACGCCATCATTTGCTGAAGCAGTGTTAATGTTTTCTTTTATGTGAATGGTAAGCAGTAAGTTGTCTTTGGTGCACGTACAACACATAGAACTAGGCTTCTACATTTTTATCGGTGTACCTGGTCATTTGTTACTCTTTTAGACGACCTTGCTCTTCTAAGACTACTTTTTCTCTTCTCTCTCCACCCTTTCCTTTTCTAGTTTGCATGTTGCCATATGATTTATAGTAGAAAGCTATTAAGTAGTAATTGAATCTAATTGGTTGAGATGATCGATCTTGTTGCATTCGGCTCTAATCCTCCTCCGTCCGTTAATATATACTAGTATATAGATATTGTTGCAATTCTTTAAAGTGCTAGTAGCTCACTCGAGATGAGATCACCCTATCCCTAATCAGATAGATGGATAAGCCCTTTATAAAGGGGAAATCTGATGACTAAACGAGAGATGGTGGAGTTCATTAGATCTGATGTGGTTCTGTTTTTCACCAGTTGTTTTTCTACTTAAATCAAAAAGCTATTGTCCTCGCATTGTAGCAATTGGTGGCATAGCAGTGTTCTTGATTTTCCAGATTATGTGATTCTGCTACTTGTGCTGGTTGAAGCAATATTATGATGATAACTTCTTTATGATATATTTTGAGCATAAGAGGTGAATCTAACGGTGAGCAGGATGTTGAATAAAAGAACAGTAACAACACGATAGCAGCTTAGAACTTTTGATTTTACTTGATGGAATTCACTAGGAAATAACACCATTGAGTTACGATAGCACAACGATTGACCACCAATTTTGTTCTACTTTTGCAGGTCTGTTGATGCTGTAGTTTGCTAGTTGTTTATGATGACATGACTGATGCTGCCAAACGGAGATGTAATCCTAGTTTCTTTTGATTTGTCTAATGTTTAGATGTATGGAATCACTCACAGGTAGCGACTATAGTTGTAGTGCGACTTGGTTCCTGAATGTAGGCTATAATGTTTTGTAATTATGCTGCTGTAGCTTGTTTAGGATGGTGTTAATCTATTTGCCTTCTTTCCCACTTGACCGCTGCTGGTGTTCAAATGCCCCTTGTATCACACATGTTTATCCAACCAGTTCTAAATTCTAATGCCTTCTTTTCTTGCGATGAATTTTAGTTTTAAGAGGACTTACCCGTATACAAAATGAGATGCTATACTAAATTATAAATGCAGAAGCATGGGGTTGTTGGTGACGTGGTCTGTTATTTGAATGAACGTACAAGTGCAGCCAGGAAGAGAAGGGTGAACAAGATAATTACTGCTTTTCTGGCCCTCTTCTTCAACCTTAACTGGGGATTAAGCTTGTCTATGGCAGCCATCACCAGAGTTATCAGTTCCTGCCCAATCATAAAAACAAAACATGACCTAAAGATATGATTAATCAATCGGCTGATGACCTACTCTTGCTTGATTCCAGATTCTTACCAGTCTTAGTGGCTCCATGTGAAGTATAGGCTCCAGGAACATCTCCACATTCCTAGATAAACAAGAGTTATCAGTTCCTGTCCAAGGAATATCATTAAGCTATGAGGCTTGTGTAAGTTTATGACCAATGACTTGCCTTATCATCACCTTTCCGTGGTAAACATGGCATGTATAGAAGCTGAAACCTTTCCCGAGACGCAAGGGTGCCTTATTCCACTCTGAAGAAAGAGAAGACGCCAGAGAAGGTGAGCAACTGCTATTATAATCAAGGATGGTTCATGGTTGTAAAGAAAGAGGAGCTACCTAGTTTCCAGGATACACCAACCACCATCCCTTCATCCGATGTCTTTTGCACCACGATTTCAATGTTATTCCCCAAGTATTTCATTAGAGATGAGAAGAAAACCATGACTTGCTGAGTAACATGAAAAACATATAGTACTATATCATTCTTTGCAATTTATTTTGATGAAAACATTTGAAAATCAAAGTTTATTAGAACTAGTGTACCTTCTTACCAAGATAAGGTTGGAAGGCGGACACAAAGTTGGAAATGCACGAGCATTCTTCTGATATTATATCTGAGAGTTGATTAACATTTTTATTTTTGATTGCTTCGTAGAGCTTTAGCACTGTTTCAAGAGCTCTGTAGTCCTCTCGAGGCCCCGTGTCATCGTTGGTGCAGCAGGCCACCGCCGCCGCGTGGGTTGTTTTGGTGAAAAGGTTAGGGAAATGTATTGGTTGTGAAATATTGAGTGAGAAATTTGCATGGCGCTGCAGCTTGATTGTTAGGCCAGATTCATGAGCAATGTTGGGTGCAGGGAGAAATGGAGTGGAATTTGTGCAGAAACGTAAGGTGGAGGGAACTGAAGTTGAGGCCATCTAAACATCACGCGTGGAAGTTGGCTCTTTATATTTGAGAGAGAGAGAAGAGAGAGAGAGAGAGTAGGGAATAAAGGTTGAAGGTGGAGTGCAAGCATAGTATCTTGTCAGCTGGTGGCGGGCTATCTTTGCCTTTCGCATGCTGCTGCATAATTTATCAAGCCTCTTTCCAAAACAAGGCAAAATAAATTGTTAGTAATTTTTAATTAAAGTTTTATTGATTTTGACACAGGATTAAGTTATACGGAAATGCTGATTTATGCCTTAAAATATGACCATGGAACTGAGAATTTGGATTTAAAATGAAGGTTGTAATTTTAAATGCATAGTTTAATACCATAAAAATGTGAGAGTGAGAAAGAAAGAGAGACTGATCTTTGCAGTTTTTGTGTTGATCAAGCAAAGCTTGTTGTGTGCCTGCCTTGCTTGTTCCCTTCTCACCGCTGTAATGTGTAGGGCAGGCAGAAAGTTGTCGAATCGTGGAGCCATTGATGTGGTGCACGTTGTTCTGTTGCCGTTGCTGCCTTCTGCTCGCCGCCAAGTCCCTTCTCTTTCTCTTCTTGTTGTGAAAGTGAAAGAAGAAGGTGAAGGCGTCGCTGGATCAAAGTCGGAGTAGCTGTTGGGTTTGAGCTGCAAGCGCTTGTTGCAATCTTTTTTCGGAAATTATATGATAACTGTAGAAATGATAACAATGTAGGATACTATACATTCAACACGATGACCACGCGATCGCTCTCAGGCTCACGTACTTGTACAGTTTCATGAATGAATGTATATGTTGAATTGATCCTATTTAATATTTATCATTTTTCCTTAAGCTTTCAGCTGCTCTTCATTCCACCCTCCATTCAGTTCAGTTGTAGTAATTTGTAACTTCCACCGTAACTATCTGATGTGGAATCGGTTGGGAGTTCGTTAGACAGGTGCTTCTCTTCTTCCTTTCACATTTTATTCCTTACAAATGATTTGTGTTCGTATACGCCATAACGGGCTGCTGTTATGTGAGTACGAGCAGGTTAAGAGTCCAATTTCCATTCGTTTCTCTTGCAAAAAATTGAGGATAACTCATATCCCAATTTGCAACGTTAATCGACATTGGAAATAGCCACCAACATTAGATGAGTCAGTGATTGAATAAAAGTGGTAGACTGGTAGTACATGTTTCAAAATAATCTTCCTCATATTATATTTTTGTTTCCCAAGTATTAGTCATAACAAAACAATTTTTTGAGATACAAAATCGAGAAGTACACATTGTAAGGAAAAATTCTATTGATCAACATTTTTTATGTGTTGAAGATTTCTGCTTCTTTAATGATGTCTTATTGATTGAATTTGTTTTTGCTTAATAGAAAATAATCAAAAACATCATTAATACAACCATCCAATCAAATCCATCGTTGCGGTGCCGGTAGATAATGAAGTGCGTTTTCAAATGAAGCTAGTATCACGCCACAGATCAATATATTTTTAAAAAATTAATTTTAAATTTTAAAATTTAAATTTTAAATTTTAAATTAATTAAACAAATTAGAATCAATATTAACAATGAACAATATGTATAACAATTTTAGTTATACGAAAATAAAAAATCTATACAAATCAATATTGAAGCATAATAAATTTGATACAAATCACATAATATAATATTTAAACAATAAATCATGGAATAGGAAGATAAAAATCTATCACAATAAAGAATTAAATACAATGGATAATTGCTCATCATTTTTAAACTTCTTTATACACTACATTAACTTTAAAATTAAAATCGATGTCATCATTATAAACTAAAACCTTCAATCATTCACGCTTTGTTACTCTTCAACAACTTCCACGGCTCACCTAAAACTACAATAAAATAAAGAACAAAATCAATAATCAATATGTATTAAAACGATCATCCGTAGAGCAAAACATAAAATGTATGAACCCATGAAAGTACATCGAACAATTCACACCATGATTTTGTGGAGGCTTCCTAGCCATCCAAATCAAGAAGATAAAGCTATAGTGACTACAAATTAACATCAATCAAAATGGCAAATAGATAATAAAATTTATTTACCCGGAATGAGAAGGAGGTGAATATGTCTACTGGTGAGAATATATGTAGCATAAATGATTCCATGAATGTAACCAAAAAGCGTCAATAAGAAGCAAATCTAAAACTCAACCTGTTAATTTCATTAAAATCAAATATAAATATAGTAGTAATTGTATACTATCAAATTAAAGAAAAGAATATTAATTAGAAAGAGAAATAGAAGTACCCCATAGCCAAACTTGAGGAAAACACCGAGTGGAGGAAGAAGAATAGCCACGATAATGTCGATGAAAGTTGTTGCATTTACTGATTAAAACTTTGCGGAGATCGGGGAGGTGAAAGAGGATGTGTGTGGTGATTTCCGATGGTAGAATTTTGAAGAAATCACGGCGACGACCATCCATGTTTAAGAGGCAAAGCAAAGCAGAGTATATTTTGTCAATTCAAAAATCGGTGAATCTCCTAATTGCAATTCAAAAATATTGAATCAAATTATCTTTGCTAACCTCCTACTCACTCACGTGTATATGAAATATGGGGAAACTAAAACTAATCTCCACTAAACGTGGGAAACCAACTAAGTAGGATTATATATTTATTAGAATTAGTTTTTGAATTTTATATTAATTGCATTTACATCCCTCAGCATAAAATGATTATTCAAAACCTCCCAAAACTCTCCTTTTATATATTGTATAGATTTAAGAAAATTAAATCGAACTAAATATGAAACCTTAAAATCCTGCGTGCAAGAAAACCGCGACATAACTATTTAGATCACTTCCTCTCCAACCTCCTCGTACACAGTTCCCTGCAACTTACTTTCATGGCAAAGGAGATATCTTTTTCTCAGGCCATCCACATCTCTGTCTCAATACCGCTCATCCCTTCACTATTAAATGGGCCCTACGCACTTTTTATCCCATCTCTTAACTAAAAAGCACCTACAACCCTCCATCTCTTAATCATTTTGAGATGAAGAATGTAGAGTGTTTGAGTGAGAATAAGAGTTTTTTTAAAGTGGATAATTTGTGGGAATGATTTGATATTTATAGATGTGATTGGGGGCTTAAAAATAGAAAAAAATTTAAATATTGAAAAAAACGGCTATAAACGGCTAATATTTTTGGGGGAATTTTTTTTTTTCCCAATTTTTTTCAGAATTTAGAAAAAAAAACAAAAAAAATTTAAACGGATATAAACGACGCCACTACGGCGGCGAGTGGGCGTCACGACGAACGGGAGCTCGCGACTCTCTCCGCGGAGGGACAGGGACAAGATGGGACAAGACGGAGTACCCGCATCGCCGTTCGGATGCTGCCTTGTCTCGCCGAGACAGACCGAGCCCGCATCGAGACAGCCCTGCGGGTGCTCACAAACAACGAAGCCTTCTTGATTGATTTTGTTGTGATCTAACATCCAAGAAGTGGATATCAATGTTATTCCAGGATTGATTATAACAACACACAAAAGAGATTTTATTAAACTCAACAACGTGTATACGATACACCAAATACACGACACGTGGCAACGAAAGACCCAAGTGGGATCGGTCGACTCCAGTCGGTCCATGAATGCTGTTGGAAAATAATTTTAATTAGTTCGCGACAACCCGAAGGTTCATTCCCGACGAGATTTCAGAAAAAAAAGATCAAATTCAATCTTTTGAAATTTAAATTAAATTCGCGACTTTTCGAATATGGGAACAGAGCATGTGAATTTTTCAAAATTAGAGAATTTTTGTTTTTTTTCTCTCTTAATACTCCTTTTTTTCTTATTATTTCACTCATAATATTTATGAATTAACAAAAAAACAGAAATCTCTTATTCTGAAAAATCTGCATGCCCGATTCTATATTCGAAAGGTCAATGAATACAATCTTAAATATCGAAAGGTCAGGAAATTTGATCCATTTTTCAAATCTATCCTTTTCGACCCTATGGCAGTGCCTCAAGCGTAGAGAAACATAATAGTGAAAAGAAAGAAATACATATAAATCATCAAAGGAGAAGAATGAACTTGGTAAGAAATATCATCAAAAGGAAATCAAGATTGAAAATTTGGAAGCAATTTAGAGGATAGGAAGACGAGAGCTTTGGATAATTCTACAAATAGAAATTTGGAGGAGAAAGGGCGTTTGTTAAATCTATCTATACAATATATAAAAAGGGAGATTTGGAGAAATTTACAAAATTGTCATTTAATTTAAAAAATTATATTAAATTAAATATATATAATTTAAAGGCTATTAAATGTGTGATTAAGTGGAGGGAGTGGGAGGTTTTATATAGTCATATGTGATTCTTTAAATCCATTTGTAACTTCCTCCCCATTCTCACTTTTCTTCTAAACATTTCTACATTCCTATCTTCTTTTTATTGGAAATTTTTTAAAAAAAAGAGAGAGAGAAAAGAAAAATAGGAAAGATAATTTGATTCAATTTCTCTTCTAAACGTTTTCTTTTTCCTCCACTCGGTGTTTTCCTCAAGTTTGGCTATGGGGTACTTCTATTTCTCTTTCTAATTAATTTTCTTTTCTTTAATTTGATAGTATACAATTACTACTATATTTATATTTCATTTTGGTGAAATTATTGACGCTTTTTTATTACATTCTTGGAATCATTTATGCTATATATATTCTCACCCAGTAGACATTCATCTCTCTCTCCCATTCCAAGATAAATAAATACTTTTATTCTTTATTTGTCACTTTGATTATGTTAATTTGTAGTCACTATAGCTTTATCTTCTTGATTTGGATGGCTAGGGAAGTCTCCACAAAATGGATTGTTAAACCCTAGGGGATGATTCAAACTCCCCACACTTGGTGATGGTTTCGCTTTTGTGAGTGGGTATTACAACCTAGCCCCATGGATTACTAAACCCAAAGGGTATGGATTCAACTTCCGCCAAACATTATGAGGGGTTATAAGCTGCACTTTAATTCAATGCATGTGATGGTCTATACCCTAGCCCCATGGATTGCCCTAGTCCCATGTGGTGGTACTATACCCTAGTCCCATGGATTGCTAAATCCTAGGGGATGATTCAAACTCCCCATCATTGGTGATGGTTTCGTTTTGTGAGTGGGTATTACAATCTAGCCACATGGATTGCTAAACCCAAAGACACACCTCTATCTAGATGAATACACATCTCATTCACATCGCTTCACTCTTCACTCTTCATACTTACACTTCTTTTATACACACTTAACACAAAATGACCTAGTGTCTATATATAGGAAACTAAGTCAAAGTTAATAACCGACACTACCAAAAACTAGAGAGTTCTAAATATAAGTTCAAGAATATTTTAATAATTTAGAGAGAAACGCATTTTTTTATCTCTAGGTATTGAACTAATATCATCTGCATTCCTATTTTGAAAAATATTACCAATCATCGCTAGACATTGATATAATATCGTCGGAAGGGCTTTTACACATTTGGAGACTTTTTCGAACCAAAATACGTTGTGATTTTCGGGTGCAAATTAGGTTGACAAAACAAATAATAAATCCCTAAAGATATTACTTCTAAGAATATACAGATGTCCAATGCATAGTAAAAGGTGTCGAATCCACGGCGAGGAGACTAATTGCTAAAGCTACAAAATCTAACCAAAAAGTAGTAAATTTGTTTGATTTTGGATTATTGATCCGAGGCGAGTGAAGGACGAATCGAGAAATCGAAATGCAAGGGAATCACGATAAAGAGGAAGACTATTCCTAGCTTGTTTCGGGTCACTTGTTCACGTGAATTCTATGGTCTAATTAATTTATTTATCGGATCGACGATTTTACGTTCTCACGAAGCTAGTCACCGATCATGGAATTTTACACCTAAGATAAGTTGATCACGTCTCCTAGGCTCTACTCACCAGCCACTTGCTCTCTACAAGACGATAGTAATCTCAAAGTTGGCTTCTACGTACATTCAACACCCAAGAGCCACTCCAAACTATCCCCGATCGCTTTAGCCATATGATTCCTTATCTATGTTAGCTTTCTACTCCAAGTTAAAGAGACATTGAAGTTAGGGCCACAAACGGATTAAATTTGCTAGCAAACCTAACACGGATTGAAATAAACACATTATTAAGAACGAAAATATGAAAGTCGATCAAAACATAATCATGGATTCATATTTACAAGCTCCCATAACTAACTAGGAGTAACCCCAAAATCAAGACACTCACAAGGGACAACAACTATATGAGCAAGATTATGGAAAGATTAGCCTCAACCTTGTTCTCCTTCCACTAAAAAATTGACTCCAAGCCTCTTTCTTCCTCTTAAAAATGCCTCCAACCGCCAAAAGATAGTTTTTGAGTCGTTCCCTAGCTATTTTAATTGATGGAGAGAACAACAAAAACGAATTAAATTGGAGATAAAAACATTAAAAACTATTTTTTTAAAAAAATTGAAAATGAGATCGGCGCACGTAATAGAGCGTCGATCGAGTCTCCATCTTTGTCCGGATATGCCCGCCCGTGGCGCACGCCGAGCACTATCCAACGGCTCCCCCAAATAGGCATCGATGGGGCGCCGATCGTCGCCCCTATTGTGAATGCTCTTATGTCAATAGCAAGTTTCTCTCTCATCTATTTTCTGTGTCTTCTCCTTATCTCCTTCTAGTCTTATTTCCTATTTGATATAAATGCAAATAGATAACTGAATTATAGTACTAGCTACACATATGCAAAAGAAAATACAATTTCAAATTGAATTATAAATAATTGAAACATTGTAGGAAAGGAAAGATATAAATGGACGACAAGCAAAATTCTCTATTTTTCAGACGCGCGTAGCAGTAGTTTTTACTCTCACCGTCTCATAGAAATATGTCATTTAGGATTTACATGAAGAGAATGAGAAAAAAGTAAATTGAAATTGTGTAATGGATGGTGGAGCTATAAATAATTAAACGATAAAGTAAAATAGAGGAAAAGAATTTGCTATAAATGGATATGGACTATTTCTACGACACGGATGAAAAAAGAAATATGACATATTCCTATGGGACGAGGTAGACGTGCCCAAGGTTTACCGAACGACATTGAAAACCGAACGTAACAGAATCGTCTGATTTCCAACCGAAATCGTGAGAATTTATCCGAACCGAGACCGTCGATTTTGAACCGTGGTTCGGTTCGAGTTAAAAAATTTGAACCGAAACCCCCGGCACCGCGAAAATTCGTAAACCAAGCCCGCAAAAATCGACGGTTGAACCGTGAAAACCATAAAAATCGTCGAAAACCGCCTGTTGAACGAGGCAAACCGAAAACCGCGGTTTGGAACCGCCGAAGCGCAAACACCTTCGCTTTCGTTCCGGTTTGACAATTTCAAAATCGAACCAGCGTTCAAACCGTGGCACCTCTAGACGGAGGGAGTATTACTTTAAATTTAGTGATGGGAAAATATTGTTTTCGGTCGTTTCGTTGCATTCACTTACAACAAGAAACTTGTACAAATCTTTCCATTTTCCAAGTCGATGTTCCATTCGACCTATTAGGTCCCTACTTAACCTCGACGACCACATTTCCACCAAAATTTGATTAGTTCTACATCTCCGTTCTTTCATAGCTGAGTCATTTTTCCGTTTTAAAAGTTATTTTATAGTTGAATATTTCCATATATGGTAATAATTAACTCAAATTTTCTTTTCAAATTTATTCTACTCTTACTTTATTCTCTATATTTTATTAATTTTCAATTTTATTCTTTCTACTTTTCTTCTCTTGCTTTATCTACTTTATTATATACCCACTCAACACACCTAGGTGGTGTTCGTTTGCAAGATTGTATCAGGGATTAAATTTGTAGTGTGTTTGGTTAGCGAAATTCAATCCCACAATTCGGTCCTAGATGATTAATCATGAGATAATTAGTCCATAGCTAATCCCCTTATGACTAAAATAATCTCACAACTCAATCCTAAATTGTATCTTGGCTTATTTTATCATGAAAACCGAACACCACCTTAATATCTACTTCTTCCGTTTCTGAATTTTTTTACTTATTTCTATTTTAGTAAATGCTTAAAAATTTGTCATCTTTCATTTTCATTTTTAAGTAATCCCATATTTTATTAGTATAAAATTAATATATAAAATAGGATCATATGCTACTAACTTTTTTAACTCCCTTTTTATTAGGATTTCTTAAAAACCGCGTAAAGTAATTGGTAAAAATTATTAAGGATGGAGGGAGTAGTTTTAAAGTTAGTATAGAAAAGAGTGGCTAGGAAACGGGATGAGTATAAATTAAAGGCTAAGCCCAACAGTGGAGTGCGATTTCATTGGGCCCATTACTGGAAATCGGAAACTAAAGATTTAAGAATTTTAACTTTTTGAAGTGATCTCGTCGAGTTCTGGTAGAAGTTTAGAGAGTTGAGTTTGCCGAATCCGAAACCTTCCGAGATAAACAATGGCGGAAGATTTGGTGCTAGATACGGCGATCAGAGACTGGGTGTTGATACCATTATCGGTGGTGATGGTGCTCATCGGCGTCCTCCGTTACTTCGTATCTAAGCTCATGCGTTCCGATCAAGTTCCCGATCTCAAAATCGTCAAAGAAGGGTATCTCGAAACTTTTATTTCTTCTTTTTTTCTATAATTGCTAGTCGATGTCAAAAGCTTGTGACCAGCTATTGAAGTTTTCTGATTGTTTTTCCGGTTACAGGCAACTGATAACTAGGGCGAGGAATCTTAGGGCTGCTGCTAATTTCATCCCTGCCAAGTCGTTCCGTGCTCGTAAGCACTACTACAGCAATGAGGTGACAGAATTTGTTTACAATTTTCATTGTATGTGCTTGTGGTTTGGTAATTAATGAGTACACATGTATTGAAACTTATTACCGGAATTGTCGTTATTCTTTTCTAGGTCTCAGCTAAAATTTCCATGAAGATGATAAGAACAAATATGACTACTTTGATCACTAAACAAAGAGACTTAAGTTAAACAACCAGCCTTGTAGCTTTGTTGTAGTATTCCTCCCCTTCCCCTCCTAATTCCTATGAGAGCTCAATGAAAATCTCAATCCTCCATCTCCAACTCAAACAAAAAGTATGTAGGTTGATAGGAGTATTAATTTTTGTTGCTAGAATCTGAACTTTGCTATGGTAAATATTTATGCTTGACCTGACTAAGAAATTGTCAGGGAGCTCTTGTGAAATCTACTGCCATTGGCATTCATAGATGACTTTAAAGACTTTTTGTGACAGCTGATTTAATGTACTCCATATAAAAACAACTGGTCTTCCCTTTTAAAAGGCTTAAACGGTAACAATTGAATTCCTCTTTTTTCCTTTCATGTGCCTTCCAAGAACATTCACCATGAGAACCAACCACTGAATCCATGTTTATCCAAAAACTTGTTACTTATCAATTATCATACATCTTCTATATAGCCTTTTATGTTTATGCACTTATTGTCTGATGCGCCAACCTTGATTGACTTAAGATGTAGTTTTTCTTATGATTAAATATTGGACTTCAAATTGCAGGAGAATGGATTATTACATGTACCCAAGGGTCAAGCTCAGAACCCACAGGCACAGATGTTTTCAGACCCAAACATGGCTATGGATATGATGAAAAAAAATCTCTCGATGATTATTCCACAGGTGAAGATTCTGCTTGTTTCTTTGCGGTGATACTTGTATTTTGTACAAGATCTGTCTTTACTGACGTGCTTGCCTTTTCTGTTGAACAGACGCTTACGTTTGCATGGGTCAACTTTTTCTTCTCTGGATTTGTAGCAGGTGTGTCTTTTTTTCCTTTTTCTTTCATTCATTCCTTAGATTTTGTGAATGTTGCACAACCGGAGATACTTTCCATGTGGAGAATTATGAACACTTCATATTGATTTTTGTGTCCGACTACTAAACTCAAATATCATGTGTCAATGGTGGAATTTTGGTATTGAATTATTTATAACCTAGCTAGCCTGGCATAAATGGTGCACATCTTGTTTTCGCAGCAAAGATCCCATTTCCTCTTACTCAGAGATTCAGGGCAATGCTGCAAAATGGCATAGACTTGAGCACTGTCGATGTTAGTTACGTCAGCAGTCGTTCCTGGTATTCTCCCTACTCATGTCATGAAAAAAAATCATATCACAAATTCACAACCACAGTTTCTATTGATTGAATTTGTGATTGTAGCTGATGTATAAAGTAAGTGATTAACATCTTTCTCTTGGCAGGTATTTTCTAAATCTTTTTGGGCTAAGGGGTCTCTTTAGTCTTATTCTTGGAGAAGACAATGGTCAGTATTCTTGACCTTTTGCCAATCCTCAATATTGTATCTTAGTTTGAAACAACACTAGAGCAATCATAGAACCAACCAGATATATATCTATAGACTATTTTTTATTAGGAAACTAACATGAGTACTTGATCTTCACCAGCAACTGATGATACACAGCGCATGATGCAAATGGGTGGATTTGGATTTGACCCAACCAGGGTAAGGCTATGCATTCTATCCTTCCCCCCTTCATATATGCTTTTATGAACAAGAACAGCTTATTTAGTCTCCAATAAACACGTTTAGGTTATATGAAACCATTTTCCCGAAGTCAATAAAGTGGGTATGATATGCTCACATGTTCTTTTCTGATTTATTTTGGGGGTGGCTGTGGAGGGGGAAAAAGTTAATTTTTATTCCAAAGAGGTTTTTTTGTTCTACTTTGAATAATGGTTTCTTGAGGAATTGATGAGTAACTAATTTGTATTCTCAATTTTATGGGTGCTCAAGTATATTCTTCAATATGTAAATATTTAGGGTTTTTTAAGTTTTCAGCATTTGATCAACTTTTACTGGGTTCAATAATTTAGCCGGTTCACAACTACTTTCTCTGTCCCAATGAAGATGACATATTTCTAAAAATGGAGACAATACTATCTCTCCACTTAACACACAAAACTACACTACATAAAATCTTGTGTCGGCCAAGAAAGGGGTCATTTTCGTTGGGACTGAGGGAGTATATGTTTATAAGGATCTCTCCATTTGGAATGCGAATAAAGTATTACTATAATTTATAATTTTCATCAGTGTTTCAATTATTGACACTCAAGCAGCCCTACATCAGCATGATTTTCTTGTAGATGTGGTCATTGTTTAGTGAGTGCCTAACTTTTGAAAAGCTCACTGACCAAACATTCATCTGTCAATTTGGCAAAAGAACCAATTTGTCAATAGGTTCAAGACCATTGTAGAACTTGACACCTTATAATGAGTCATTGTTAAAAATATCCATTCTTATATATAGATAATTAGATATTAAAAAAGCGACAATGTTATGCTGTTTCTGGGGGGAAATTAGAAGTGGTGTCTGTCTTTTTTTTTAATAAATTCTGTCATCACGAATGTTTGTTTTGATAGCTCCATATTTTTCTTGTTGGATCAGAGTTTGGGTGCAGAGAAAGATAATCTGGACATTGTCCAACATGACTGGGCGTTGCCAAAATTTGAGCAGCGAGCAGAATCAGTTTTGAAGAAACTTGTCCAGAAATAACCGAGTACATACGTTAGTGCTATTCTGCTGCTATCCACCATGCTCTTCTTGGTGTCTATGCGCCGTGATCCAAGTACTTCAGAATGAAAGGGTGTCTATTGTCGTGGATGAAATCAGCCAAAACCGCATGCCTTACATTGTTTGCCCCCCTTTTTAGTTAAAGAAACTATCTTTGATATTGGTTAATGGTAATACTGTGCCTAGCTGCTGACATCTTATGCCACGGAATTAGAGTATTGTTAATCTTAAGGAATTTCCCAATCGTACTACTGTAAAAGTGTATTTTTCTTTTCGTTTAAAAACATGTCTCCCTCCATTTCATAGTAGTGAGTCTAGTGACCATAGCAGTGAGAAGAAATATGTTGATTTTTACTTAAAAAGAGAAATGAGTTTACTAATGGAACATATCAAAATGACAAAATAACTCCACTTCTATGAAACGGAGGGAGTACACTTTGTCAGATAAGAGAGTGTACTACTCTCTTTATAGGATTGAGTTTTAACAAGTAAATAGTGGTGGCTTTTCATGGATAATAGATCTCACTTTTATTATAGAGGTACATTTGTAAGTAGATAATGGTTACTTTTGGATTTGTTGTAAATAAATTATAATGATGGAATAAAAATGTACAAGGATACTTTGCAAAAAAAGTACTTCATATTGCTTATTGAGTAGGAGTAATGTTTTGTGGGACAAACTAAAATGATAAATTGAGCATATTCTGTGTAGAAGTCAAATAATTTTTTGAAACTCTTGCGAGTCAAAAAGTACTTCGTATTGCTTATTGAGTAGGAGTACTTTAAATGGTGAACGGAAGGAATATTATTTCGTGCAATGAATAGTAATTGAAGTTGGGAATGGGTTTATGAATGTGAATTGGTTTTGGCGCGAGAGACAGGAGTTGGGAAGTGGGGCAAAATGCAAAGGGTTGCGTGGTGATGAAATAATGTGGAAGGGAAGCAGTGACAACCTTGGACTTACACATGTCTACCAAATTGCAGCACTAATGATGCCCCAAAATCATCTTGGCTTCAGGGGATATGTCAACCTTGGACTTACACATGTCTACCAAATTGTAGCACTAATGATGCCCCAAAATCATCTTGGCTTCATGGGATATGTGTCCCTCCAGACACGCTTAGCTTATTCATTTAATACCGCCTTTGATTTCTCCAACTTCACAATCTCAATTAATCCACTATTATGGAATAATTTATTGTATTATTAATGTCGACTAATTGGTATGCCTGATATTTAAGTAATAGTCCTATTCCTACATATGTGCTTCAATTTGTTGAGTGAGGTGACTCTTGAACGTCTACTTGTAATATTGGCCCCTTTAATCAACTGATAGCTAGCGTGACCCTTGACACTTACTAAAAGAAATCAAACACGTACATAATTTGACAAGCATGATCAATCAGTGACTCATCCATTCCAAATTCAAAATCGTCGTGGATTCTAATAATATCACTCGTCAATTTCGATTAGTGAGGCCAATATTTCCTTCTTAATTAATGTACAGTATTCATTTTAACATCCAAACATATGTGGAGCCTAAATAGTGAATTACTACAAAACTCCAAAAACTAATCTAACTTTTGAAATGCGAATCCAACGCTTCGTGAGTTTTACGTATATAATACAAAAAGAAGTCCATATTCATATTAGGATGGTAATCTAAATAGGAGTCAAATATGGTGACTCAAAAGTTGATTAGTTCATATATACAACATTAACACAATAACGATGAACATGTTAGTCATTCGTGTTCATAACAAGGTTGAACAACCGAAGTCTACACAATTTGTGAGGTGATCAACCCTCACTAAACAGATCAGTTACAAGAAAGAACAAGATCTAAGCAACTACTTGATTAGATCTTCCTGAAACATCAATAAACGGTTAGTAACTTTAAGGAAACAATCAAAGCCTAAAAGATAGACAAAGAAAAGAGTAAAGCGAAAGAGGATCTTGAAAAACAGTAGGCTCAAGTTGCACCACGTACAACCGCACAGGTCTATTAACACCGAGCCCACAAATCCCCAAATCTCAGCTTGATTTGCCACAAGAGTGAAGAAGCAACAGGTAGACCACAATCCACCAATGATGTATCTCAGAACCCTAGATCCAGTAGCCTTGCAATCGAACCAACACAAGACTACACACCACACTCTCTTCATAACAATTGTAACAAAATGGAGTATAAGTAATACTCCATATTTCTTCTTTCGTCCCTTTAAGTGTCTTATTTCATCCATCCTATAATAATACAATGCCAAATTCTTTACATATACAAATTTAATGCAGATTTTTAAAAAGTATTTACCGGTTTGTTGGCAATGAAAGAAAATTCAATTTTATAGTGATTTGGAAAAAAAGAAGTTTGCCGAATGAGAAATTTTTTTATTTATATTCTGGCTATTGGCGTGCTCAACTTTTATTATATTTTTAATTTTAAATAAAATACGTCAATGGTATTGGTATTTTTTCTCTCTAAACACAAAATTGAATTTTTTTCCCAAGTCACCCTAAAACCGAATTTGCCCGATCACGGTATTAATTAATTGAATCATGAAGGTTTATTGGAACATGGCCAAACAAATCTCCATCTTCGTAATATAAGATGTGGAAAAAAAGGTGACACTTGCTCAATAACGGTATGTCGGTATACTCACATAGAGTGTAACATTATATATATGTACAATTCAAATTCAATAGAATCGACCAAACATATCAATGAATCAAACACGATTGAGAATGTTAAAGGTTGCTTCTCACTATCGTTAGTAGAAGAGTTTGATACGCAATATTAAAAGAAATAGATGAATCCTCAAGCTAAGACAAGTGACAACTCTTTACTTTAGTATGTCCTCTTACATTTTATTTGTCGTAATATATATGACCTTATACAAATTGAGTGGAAATGTATAAGGACCTAATTTGTCTAATATCATTATCTTAAAGTTTTAAACCCTTACATAGATTTTCTTTGGTAACCGTTTACTGTATTAACCTCTCATTTGTAAGTCCTTATTTAAACAATCCCGAAAATGATATTTTCATCTTCACCATCTCATGATTTTTGAACGAGACTAAAGAATCTATATTAATATGCATATTGCATACTCTCCCCGTCACATCATAAACGAGATGCTTCTTTTAAACACTTGTTTTGCGAAATGATCATGAAGAAAGTAAAGTAAGAAAGAAAAAATAATATAGAGAAGACGGATCGGAGGGAGTTCTACAGACAAATATCACAAAAAATATGTCAAGTTTAATCCACGGTATATCATAAAATTCAATCATTCAGCAATAAATCTATGATTAAGTTGTTCTTAAGCGCACACATAAGCACTACGCAAAGTGCGTACTTTTAGTTAAAATGGTGTTGCAATATGGAGCATATTTTAAGATACTTAGCTTGTTCCAAGTTTTTATAAACTAAATACATGTTGGGATCGTCGACTGCACATTAGTTTGATATTGTCCGCTTTGGGTAGAGCCAAGCCCGCACGGATTTGTTTTTGGGTCACTTCCAAAAGACCTCAAACTAATTAGGGATGTATAGCACTTATATACTAATCCAATTTCGCTCACTCATCCGACGTGAGATAGGTTTGACCCAACAATACATTACGGAAATATTTTGGGATATTTTATTGTTCTTATATTTGGATAGGAATATTGGCGTGGCCTTCTACATTTTTACTTATTAATTCCATCATCGTTTTTCATAAGAGAATGTAGGGACAGATGTCACATAAAATAAAATAGAAGTCGGGGTAGCAAAGAATCTTTGTGTGTGGGTGTCCAATTGGGGTAGTGACGCCCAGGCAAAAGGCATGGGCCACACCACAATACACGTAAATCAAATGAAAATAAGTCGGACGGGGCCCACCACCAATACAATCGTGCTCCGCCTCCACGACCCTAATAGCTACTTATTCATTCACTTTAGGCTTTAGGGTATATACGCTTTGGGCTTATCAGACTTTCTCTACAATATTTTTCAAACTAATCCATCCCAGCTCTATATTATTATTTTAAAATATCCTTTATTATATATTATTTTATTCATCTTAAAAATATTTATTTTAATCCGTCTCACAAAATTATTTTTTTCTATTACACTTGCTTCAATTATTTTCCTCTTTATAATTCGTACTACTTTACTACTTTCGCATTAAAATTTATATCGTCTAAAAAATCTTTATTATTAGGGGATGAATCTATTTATAGAACATTCTCACCACCTTTTCTCGTTCTCTTTACCACTTTATCACATTTTCTTTTTCTTTCTCATACTTTAGCAATTGGATAATAAAATATGTTACGTTCACAAGTGAAATTATTATTTTTGAATAAAAATATCTCATTTTACTTAGTCTATTTTTGATGTCACGCATTTTACTATATCAATCAACTTATATTTTATAATAAAACTAATATATTAAAACAAGAGTAATATTCCACTAATTTTTTCACTCACTTTTTTCATATTTCTTAGAACTCATGTCATGTCAAATTTAAGATTTTAGTCCTTTCTATTTAATTTTTTTGCGTCGGATTATAATTGACAAATTGTGTAATGTGAATGGAGATAATATACAGAATCTATTAGCTTCCACGTATTATAGAATTTATAGCAATTGGTGCATTTGTGTTTCTTTTTTATTCATTAAAAAGTGGCTGGGCATCAATTACAATTATGCTACTTGTATTGAAATTGTAGGTGATTCGATCTCATGGCTCAAGCTATATATTGAAAAGTGCATTTCTATTTGACAGGGTGTTTTTTATTAAGTGATAAATACACATCTATACTCTATAGGCCACCATTTTATTGATATGCATATAATCCTGGCAGTCTTAATTCTTGGCCGCTTAAATCCGTGAAATGATCATCTAATCTTCTTATGCTAAATCATGTTTTAACAATTAACTAATTCTTTAGAATCAAATGATTTGGATCTAAAATAGAACAATGACCAGATTCTTGATTACACAATTGGCCTGAGATACTGCGCACATTTCTTCCTATCTCTACAATTAAATATTCCCTTATCTAATGATTTAACAACCCACAATATTTTTGTAAGTAGTATGTATTCTTGCTAATGTCTGTCACTTTAAATAACTGTAATAATAGTACTATGAAAATTAACTTAAATCCTTCAGTTCTTTAACAATGATACATACATATGTATAGAATATATAACTAATACTTCAGCGACTCACGTTCCTTTTGGGACGTCCTAAGATAAGTGAGTCATTTCCTTTTTTGGTATTCTCTCTTTTAGGCCATCCACAATGGGGCGGACGATGCGACGGACGATGCATTGTCCGCCCCTTAGTCCGCCACTGCAGCACCACGGACTATGTGATTTCCTTAGTCCGCGCCCTATGCATCTGGTGCGGACGATGAATCATTTTTCGCATAGTCCGGCCTATAGTCCGCCCCATTGCAGGGGGCGGACTATGCACACATTTTTAATTTTTTTTTGTATTTTCTTCTATATATATCACCAATTTTTTAACTTCATTTCACACCTTTCACTCCACTCTCTTCCCCATCTCAATTTCTCTCTAAATTCAATAATGAATTCCGACGATTTCCATATTTGCAAGCATAAATATAAAAAATAAAAAATAAATATTGACAATAGGATATGCCTTTAATTTGTGGTGTTTTTATATTTTTATTCTTGCTAATTGATATATTTGCAAGCATAAAAAATAGGATTAATGAATTTTTTTAGTGTTTAAATATTCAAATAATAAATAAAATGCTTAGGGCGAGGCTTAGGGTGGGTTATAGTCCGCCCCATTGCAGGTGGAAGGAGCGGAGGATAAAATGCTGATGTGGCGGTGCATAGGGCGAGGCTTAGGCGTCGTATAGTCCGTTCCCTATACTATATATATGTCTATACTTTTTAATTAAATGCATAAATAAATTATATTTTTTTTTAAATAAATCAATTTTTGGTTATACGAAATTTGGTTGCATAGCTTTATTGTTTTCATATAACTAAACATTTTATGTTGAAAAAGAATTAATTTTGCGAGATCAAGCTTTAAAACCTAACGGTATTGAGCAGGAGAGAGAGGGGAGACAAGGACAGGAATTGAGCGGTGATGACTGCGATCCAGCGTGGCGCCATCTGACGGCACGTATGTGGGACCCATGTCACGAGAGTACTTCTCTTGGAAAGCAGCATTTGGGTGGACCCCACGGCTAGTGGACGAGATTGAGATATCGAAAAGGAGTCCACGTCGGCCGACTGCTGGGTCCCATTTGCTAACGATCATAGCTGGCGCGGTGGCCCCCGCACTAAAGTAACGCCACCGGCCTTCGTCCATTATTTGGCCCACATACACCAATTCTATGCACACATCAATCCTTAACTTTTTTCAATCTTTTAATAAACTTTCCCATTGACCATTCTCGATCTCACCCTTCATTTCAAGTTTCCAATTCATCTTTAAAAAAACAATTTCTTGAGTTTTGATGAATAAATTATACCAATTTTAATGCAAAATACATAAAGTGTATAAAATAAGAGAACTATACAGATAAAATAGGAAAAAAGAAAGATAAAATATACTACCTCCATCCCCAAATATTGTCACACTTTGACTCGGCACGGATTTTAAGAAATGTAATGAAAGTGAGTTGAAAAAGTTGATGGAATGTGAGTCCTATTTTTAAAGTATTAGTTTTATAATAAAATGTGAGTATGAATGAGTTAGTCGAATATGAGGTTTACTACCAAAAATGATAAAACAGTGAAGTGTGACAAAATTTCAGGAAATGACCGAAATGGTAAGCTGTGACAAACTTTCAGGAACGGAGGTAGTAATAAAATATAAAAGAAAAAGCTAAAAGTAATAATAAGTTCAAAGTAACTTTCCATTTTTAATACTACTATATGACTAATTTTGGTGAACGATCGGAGATGGAAAGATAAGATTATATTTTGTGGACGGTATTTGATCTGCGTCTATGTTTCAGACATGAGATTATGAATTTCATTCGTTTCAAACTTATGGAAGAAACTAAGCAAGAATATCCAATTTTTCATGCGGCTAAGAATCCAACCATTAGTACTGAAGTTGTTTATATTAATAAATAAATTAATGTGACACTAGTACAATAAAATTAAAACAAAATCGTATGTGTTTAATTTAATAGTACTACTAAATTTTCAAATTATTATAGGAAATAATCACCATGGAGCAGTATATATTTGACAAAACATGATAAGAATCCAACCATTAGTAATGAGGGGGATATAGCTAGGTGTCATGCATTGTCTATCACTCCCAGGGCCCCACTAGATCATGGGTCATCTAGGCCCGACCCTTTGGTCACATAAGGTCCAACCCAAAGCCACTTTGGCTCTGATATCAGTTGTTGGGATCATCGACTGCACATTAGTTTGATATTGTCCGCTTTGGATGGAGCCAAGCCCGTACGGATTTATTTTTGGGTCATCCCCAAAAAACTTCAAACTAATTAGGGATGGATAACACTTATATACTAATCCAACTTCCCTCACTCATCAGATGTGATATGGGTTTGTACCCAACACTTTCCGCCCTCTAAAACTGAGTTATTTTTTTTATAGTAAAAATAATGCTCCATATCTCTTACTTTATTTTATTATTTATCTCTCTACTTAACTCATTTGAAACGATTTTTTTTAAATATGTGTTCAAAAGAAATGCATCCAATAGAGTGACCAAGGGAATATAATTTTAAAAAAATAGGCTCTAGTCGCATACATATGCCCTCTCCACGATGCCATAAGGAGCCATTCAAGAAAAGGGGATAAACTCCCTTATTTCTCCCTAACTCATGCCACATCAGCGCCACATCAGCACCAAAATTTATCCCCAGTTTTTAGCCAACTTTTAGCCAACCTCTGCAATGGTTTCTCCCTTATTTCTCCCTTATTTCTCCCTAACTCAACATTTCATTTTTACATCATCACTAATTTAATTGTTTTATTTTTATATATAATAAAACTAGCTTATTTAATTTATAAGATAAAACAAATAATAGTAATAAAGTTCGTTGTATTAAACACGGGTACACATTACAACGAAGAAAATTGGGGGGGTGGCTGCTGCATTCGAGCGATCTCGCTTTGTATGTAGCGGGAGATATAGTTGTTGATTGGGTTGTTGGCGAAACCCGCTACATCCCATCCGGTGGGAGCGGGAGGTACCTCTTCTTCGGAAGAAGAATGTGATATTTCCTCGTCGGACTGAGCACGAGACGATGAATCAGAACTCATTTAATAAAGATGGAGAGAAAAAAGATTGAAAATTTGTGTGAATGAAGTTTGTGGGTGATGAATGGAGGAAGAGGATGAAATATTTATAGGGGTGGAAATTAGAATATGACCGTTGAGGAAAAAAAAAAAATAAAAAATTGATCATCGCCGAAAAATCGCCGAACAGCTCCCCACAGTGGCCGGCGATGATCCGGCGATAGCCCGGCGTTAAAACGCCGCTTGGCGTAAAATCGATAGGTGTTCAAAAGAAATGCATCCAATAGAGTGACCAAGGGAATATAATTTTAAAAAAATAGGCTCTAGTCGCATACATATGCCCTCTCCACGATGCCATAAGGAGCCATTCAAGAAAAGGAGAGTTAAAGAAGAAGATACACATGAATAGGCAAAATGTGGAATTGGCCTCCACCATGTGCCTTGCCCTTTCCAAATTAATGAAATATAAAAGCTCGCTGCATCTAACTACTACTCCTATTATTATGGAAACAAAATCACAGAGAAGAGGAGAGAATCGAAAATCGCTGAGAAGAAACAGATGAGAAGAGCGTGAAATCTGGAGTGAATCTGGAGCGAAATTCAAAAATTAAATAAGCGAAATGACATATTTACCCTCCGCGCCTATTTTTATTAAGTAAATCTAAGTTTGAATCTCAACCACAAGATTATAAAATATGTGTGGTCCAGAGTTACTGTGATTAGAGTCTTTGTGTTTTAGATCTAAGATGTTGTAAGGACCCTAATACACCTTTATATATATATATATATATATATATATATATATATATATATATATATATATATATATATATATATATATATATATATATATAGGGTCATATTCTAAAGCTTATAGCACCCTAATCTGAAATCAAGATCAAATCTCCACCCTTAGATTTTAAAATGAGTGGATGAGATTAAAGCTCACAAATCTCAATAAATAGTAGACAAAATATCAATAAAAGGGTAATATCGTCATTATGTTATCATATGATAGTTTTCGTAGTGTTTTTATATCAACATTGTGTATTACCAATATCAACAATATGACATTAGAATATCAACACAAGGACAAGAAAAATATCAACACATTTTTATTGAGATTGGACATGCATAATATTGAGATTTTCCCTACAATATATTGAGATTTTTTGTTGCATTTGTTGATAAAAGCTGCTTATCAACATGTACGAAAATTGAAATATATTTATCAAATTTCATCAATCGAACATCGTCGGAACATATGCAATTGAGATCACGTTGGAATCCTTATTAAATTATCTTTAATTTGATATTTTTTTTGCGAAAAAAATAATTTAAATTGAGAGAGTTAAGTAAATTTCAAGATTTGAGATGATTTTGAGGAGAGAAAGTAGTTAGTTATAATTACTACATATAGGGTTTGACATTAATACTCTTTTAATTTAATTAATTATTATTTAAATTTAAAATATATTACACTTGGCATTATATCAACCACAAGATCTTCTAATCTAATGATTAAAAATTGATCTCAATTTTGGATTGATAATTAGTTAGCGATTGATATATAGGGATGTATTCAGATTAATGTGCAAAGAAATCTGTTAAAAAGGAAAACTAATTCCATCCATTGATTAGGTGTGATCTGATGGTTGATATGGATTGCCACTTGGTATTATATAAATTAATTAAAAAATCAAAAGAGGTTATGGATGGAATAACAAAAAAACGATCAGTTATGCCAACCCATGATTCACGGTCTTTTATTTTTCTGGAAGACCTAAACCCACAGCGATCAAACCTAAACCCATAACCGTCAAAATTCTTCTTATCATGCGCCGCCGATTCTGAAGAAGAAAATTACTGTTATTGCTACATAAAATTCGAACAATTGTATTGTTGTTCATCACCTTCGATGAGTTTTAGTAATATCATCTGGTGTTATCAACGATGGAAGAAGGTAGTTTTATTTTTTGAAACATGGTTTGTGAATAGTTATTAGATTGATCGAATTGCTTGGATTTTTTCTGAATTCCATCAGCCGAATGTTTGGAGACCACCATAATTGGTTTGGCTTTGAATAAATCTCTTATGTGTCATGTTTCTACCGTTTTTGTTTGGTATTGCCTAGCACGTAGTTTTCAATGTATTTTTATGTTTGCCTCATGTATAATCTTTTTCCCCTAGGGTTTATTTACTCGTTGGGGCTAGGATGTAGTATGGGATCTGATTAATGAACACGTCATGAAGGGTAGGGAGATAAATCCATTCCCTAAGGGTTTATCAATCCATTTGACTATGGCATAGTACCAACAGTTTCATGTAATTTATGTTTTTACTTTTGTGTTTTTGTGGTTTCATACAAGATTTGATGTACAGATACAGTATGTTAATGTATATGAATCACGCACGTTAATGTAATGATTAATGTAATAGAGCATGATATATGGATATAGCAATTGAATGTATATACCCTTCTTAACAATGTACGAAAACAATGTTTTAATGTAACAGAGCACTTATTTTTCCATAAATTTTTATTGAATCCATCCCCTTTGGATTTAGGAATCCATGAAAGCTAGGTTGTATTACTCAGCTGATTAATGAGAAACTTCACTATGGGAAACCCTAGGGTTTAACAATCCCTTTAGCTAGGGCATATTACCAACACTATTCATATAATTTGTGTTTTCATTATTCCGTTTTTGGTTTCATACAAATATTGATGTACGAGCGTGAGTATTTTAATGTATGAATCCCGTATGCTTTAATGTAAGTAAATGAATTAATAATGCTTTAATAGAACATGATGTAGAGATATTTATACATCGTGTAACAATGTAGATGTTATGCAGTGATGTATACATTATGCTTGTATAATGTATATAATTCTAACATGATATATTTGTTTTTGTTTACGGTTTTGGTTATATCCAGAATGTACTCAAGAGTTGATGTCGGTTGTTGATACATGAAGGCAAGGACTGAATAAGCTGGACAATGTTGCTACATGGCATTAAAGATATGAATGTAGAGATATTGGTTTTTATACACGAATACCGTATTGTAATGTATGAACTCTACACACTAATGTACAGATATGAATGAATAATGTAATAATAGAACATTATGTACATATATAGCTACATGATGTATACATAAAGGATGTTTGAAGTCATGTACAAGTATGCATGTCTAATGTGGCATTGTTTTAAATCAATTCCCTGAAGGGTTTAACAATCTATGGGGCTAGGGTATAATCAGACTCACTAATAAAACCTTGCCCAAGGGAAGGGAGTTAGAGTCATTCCATAGGGTTTAGCCATTCATGGGGCTAGGGACATATTACCAATTCATACATCAAAATTCATTTTTGAATTGTAGTCTTAGGATTCGTATTGAATGTAATGTACGATTATGGTAGTTTAATGTATGTTCCTCATTCCCATTAATGTATATTATAATGGGTTTAATGAGTTGCGGAAGTTAAATCCATTTCTCAAAGGGGTTTGCAATTCATGAGGCTAAGTTTTAGTAATGTAATGTATATTTTGTTACTAAATAATGTACGAATGTAATAGTTTAATGCATATTTTTTCGGTCAATTTGGTTTCAGTCATTTTGGTAATGCATATATTTATGGTTTTAATGTAACAATTAACACGAATAATGTAACTTAATAAGCGTAAGTATACAACAAGACTACTACACCAAACAATAAATAATTGAACTCACGAGAACGACTCTAACTCCTTGCATTTCGACGTTGTGCTATTGGATTGGTACTACACCCAGCAATGTCGCTACTAAACCACTAGGGGATTGGATATAACTCACCCCTCATGCACGAATTATAATCTACATTACTCGATAGGTGACATATACATTAAAATACAATTTCGGTACATGGCATACTACAACACAATAATAATGTACAACACATCTTTGAATATCTGTAAAGCCGATCGTTCGATACGCAGCGTGCATGGTATCGTCAAAGTCATCCTCTTAATCGATTCTTGCACCCGTTGAACTATTCGAGAAACACATACAATCGATGTCGTTAATGTATATCTATGGCTAAATAATGTAATAAAACATGATGTACGAGATCTAACTACATGATGTAACATAACATGATGTACTTCGAGACTATATAATGCACAGAAAATAATGTAATTACATAACCCTTAATGTAGCATTTTATGAAAATAATGAACAAAAATAATGTACAATGACACACCAATAATGATCTAGATTTTGGTATACAATAATGTACATTTTTGAATGAATAATGTACTAAAAATATGATGTAGAGAACTACCTACATGATGTAGCACGAGACTATGCCTAAAATCAGGCTATTCATGTACTAATCAATATATTAGGATCCACAAAACTCAAAAATTGTCAGATCGAATGAGAATTGCATAGCAACAAAAAATTACAAAAGCTTGAATTTAGAGCACAAATAGCCCTCTCAATTAGTGACAAACCCTCTTGAACATAAACTACAATACAAATCAAAATTGATATAATATAATGTACATGAACAATGAATTCTGGTTCTAGAAGTTTAGAATAAACTAAAATTTGAGGAAAATTTTTTGGTTTTTGGCTTTACCTTTCATGCCGTCGTCGGAGATGTAGAGAATCAACCGATTGACGTCGTCTAAACCGATTCTTCATCATCTACACCGTGAGAAACGCATCGTGATGGGAGCCGATTCGCCGTCGACTACGACTTTAGAAATGCGTCGAGAGGAGGAGAGAAGGTGGAGTGAAGCAACGGTTAGGGTTCCTGAGGAATAACGATTAATGAGGGAGGAGAGAAGGTGGAAGGAATGGTGAAGAGAGAGTGGGAGGGTTGTATCATCGCTGAAATAAAATCCCGTAAATCACGTACTCAGTTTTAAAATGAACCGCCTCATTATTTGATGACTAATTTGCCCTTTAATGTAGGTAAACACTAACATAATGTACCGCTAATAATTAATCTAAGCCATCGATTAATATATCATGTGGATTATATTAGTTCTATGTTTTATACTAAGGGGTGATAAGGAGATTAGGGTGCCACCACCCTTAAAATGACACCATACCACCATTTCTAGCCAATCATTTGTACACGTGGACGAATAATAAGCTGCCATGTGGCAAAAAAAATCGGAAAAACGGGCAGCAATGTGTTGGTCTTTATACGACAATTTTTCTTGAATGAATATTCAACAATCTATAGATTCTGTGTAGTGTTTGTAATATTGTTGTGTAGCGTTTATAATATTGTGTATAAGCGGTGTCACGGTGTCATTTTAAGAGGGGTCGTCATTTTAACACAAACCTATATATATATATATATATATATATATATTCACATTATCCACAAATCCACTCTTAAAGACCGAACCAACGAACCCTACCAAATTAGGGCTTTTATATCTAGTTTTTTATGGATGAGATTCACAAATTTATAAATTATTTTCTTCTTCATCACCATCTATTTTAATTCATCCGAAGGTAAATAAGTCATACTAACACGTTAAAGATTTAACTCGTTCCGAATATATTACTTCATTCAGTAGGTTTTTACTTCATTTCGGTAGGTTTTTACTTCATTCCAGATCGTAAATGTGGTTTCGCCGTTAGTGCCGTTCTTTCTCTCTACAATATCCATCACCAACGCCATGGCGCTAATATGGTTTAATAAACACATGGAATAATGTAATAAATTATTGGAATGAAGTATGTGTAGAAGCATTTGAAGTCCTACAGAATGAAGTAAAAATCTTATCCATGAAGTAATAACGTTTCGAATGAAGTAATAAACTCACTTGAATAAATTGCATTTTTAAATGTTAATCAAGCAAAAACCCACGTCAATGAATTTGAATGAAGCATATGTTGAATCATTTCAAAACCTATTGGAAGCAAGTAAAAACATGTTGTAGTTTCAAGGTATTAGGTACGAATGAAGTAATAAATCTATATAATGAAGTAAAATGGGCTAGTAATGAAGCAGAAAAATTTTTCACAGCAGCATCTCATCAAAAAACTAGATCTAATGGCCCAGATTTGGTCTCTATAGGGATGTACTAAGATGAAAACCCTCTTTATTGTAATACCATACCACCATTTTAGGCCATTGGATCTAAAAATCGTGTGCTTGTCATGCCACGTGAAAAAACACGGAGGGGTAAAATAGGAATCTAATTTTACGTTCCCAGTTTGCTCGTTCATTGAATATTGGGGTCTTCACAACAATTTTGCAGTTTACCACGATTGCAATATCTAATACGAATTAGCAATATCTATAAAAGCTAAACCCGTCTTTCCCCGAAACATAATCCTAGGCGTCCATAAATGAGACCCTAACGGACTATATTGGTGGTATGGTGTTACCCCTATCTATGTTGGCACCATAGTGCACCCATATATATATATACTATATATACTATATATATATATATATATACATATATATATATATAGGGTTTTGATCTGAAGATCGATTTAAATTGAAAGCGAACACGGTTTTAGGTCATAGTTTTTTTTTTTAGGTCATTTAACAAAGCATGACCAAAAAATGATCTTAACATGACATAAACCCAAATTTTATAATATGACCTAAAACTCTTAATTATGACCTTTGGGTTAATTTAAATTGACCATTAGATCATCTAATCCTAGGGCCAAGATTTAGGTGCATTGATTTAAATGCATTCTTGTTTTGATCATCCCCTTTTATATATATATATATATATACATATATATATATATATAGGAAAATGTCAATACAAAAATGCATCTCAATAAAATCAGACAGAGATTTTTCAATCTAATGGTCAATAATTAAAGAAAACATAGTGGGTCATTATAAATCGGTTTAGGTCATATTAAAAAATTTGGGTTTGAGGTCATTTTAAAAATCATTTTATGTCATGCTTATTATAATGACATAAAAATAAGCTTCATGACCTAAAAATGACATATGTATTTTTGTTTCTGTATTTTTGTATTAAGAATGAGTTTTACATAGATCAAAACTCTCTCTCTTATATATATATAGGGTCTTGTTGGGATGAGATTTTTGGTCATAATTGAGAAATGAGATCATCTCGCCACTAATTCACAAGTTAATTTAATGTCAATAACTATCACATTATGTCAACACGGTATAATTGTCTTTTCATTAAATTGTATTTGAAATCATTTTCTAATCTTCAAATCTTCAAATCTTTAACATTCAAATCTTCAAATCTTTCCAAATCTTCAACATTCAATTCTTCAAATCTTCAAATCTTCAACCTAAATCTTCAAATCTTCAAATCTTCAAATCCTCAAATCTTCGACATTCACATCTTCAAATCTTCAACATTCAATAAAATAACACTTATTAAAATGTCAACAACAAAAAAATAACACTTATAATTCACATATCAATACCGAAATATGGGAATGTCAACAACTCGTATTAAAATGTCAACAACTAACAAATAATACTTACAATTCACATATCAATACCGATAATATCGAATGTCAACAACTCGTATTAAAATGTCAACTACGATGTCAACAACAAATGTTATTTATGTCAACTACGATGTCAACAACAAATGTTTTTATGTCAACTCTGATGTAAAAAAAACTTTATTTATTAACTATTATGCGACAACAAACTTTATTTATGTCAACAACAATATTTTACAAATAATTAATGTCAACAACAAATATTTTCTTTAAACGACATATTATTTTTGTGTCAATACCGAGAATATCAAATGTCACGACTCGTATTAAGATGTCAACAACTAAAAAATCCGGCATAGTGCAAAGAATTGAGCAATGCACATCGAATCCACAACGTGAATAATTCAAAATTTATGAAAAAGCAATCGCAAATTGAGTAATGCCACTCCAAAATCATAACAAAAACAAAAAATATTCAATTCTTAATAAAATTAAAGAAGGGGCCTAATTGTTCGAAATACTAGCGCATTCCCCCCCTCCCCACCATCGATTTGGAGCAGACCTCCACGATCTCCTCCCCCTCCGATTCCCCCCCTCCTCGCCGCCCGATCCCGCCACGTACTCCCCACCCACCGGCGCCCCCGATTCGCCTCCTCGGCGCACCTCTTCGGCGGGGGATCGGCGACCGAATTCGAGCTCCTCCGCGATCCGCATCGCTCCGAATTCCACCCACCCACGCCTTACCACCCCCGCTGTCGAGGCTCCTCCGATTGTCATATTCAAATTCAATTTCTCGATCTCTAACGATTGGGTTTAAAGTAATTGAGATCCGATCGTGAAAACAAGCTCGGTTTGCGATCGAAGAAATCAAGAGGTCGAATCGTTCGGTTGTAGGCGTGGTGATGCGAGGAGGAATCGCAGTGGGGTTTTGGGGGATTCGCGTAGAAGGGGGAGGCGTGGGGGGGAGCCGGAGGGCCGGAGGGTGATTGTGAACAACATCAAAATATTTTCAATTCTACCCTTTCATATTAAATTAATGTAAAAATATTTATTGTGTGGCAAATCTGGGCCACTCATTTAATAAAAAAGAGTGGCGATATTGCACCTCATTTATGCTAATTAAATAGATGCACATCGGCCCCCTCATTTTATTAAGATCGATTTTCCACATGGAAAATATCTTTATATAAATTAATTATGAAAGGAAAATATAATATCATGGTATATTTTATTCAATAAATATATTTTTTTAAAATTTTTTAAAAATTTTTAATTTTTTATTAATTTTTATTAATTTTTTTATTTTTCAACCACATATACAAATTATGTCAATACACACATATAATGTCAACTATGGTACAATCCATGTCCCCCACACACAATTCATGTCAACTACACACATATAATGTCAACTATGTGTACAATCCATGCCAACTATATATATAATTCATGTTAACTACCAATATAATGTCAAATACATGTACATTCATGTCAAATAGTATTTATTGAATAATGTTGTTGACATTTGCGTAAAGATTTACATGAAATATGTATTACAAAAAAATGATTTTTTCTAAAAATACAAAAATTTTAAAAAAAATTTTAAAAATTTAAAAAAATAAAAAAATTACAATTATGCCCCGGTGACATAAACTATCTTGTTGACATTTCACAAATATTCGGATGAAATGGAGATTGTCTCAATTTCCCAAATTTGGTTATAAATCTCAACCTAACAAGACCCTATATTTATATATATTTATCGATTATTTAGACAAAAGCTATCATGCTAAACTTTAATTAAAACATGCTTTTGATTAATTGAAACCTAAAAAATGTTTGGGGGCGCCGTTTCGGCCCATCCCAGAGTTTGAGGCACAAGCCTGACCCTAACTCTTTTTTTAAAGAAAAATTCAATTTTCCCCATTAATACTATGCGATTATGGTCCAAAACGTTCACTTTTTGGGCCTTTACCCTATTCTTAATTGTTTTTTTAATTTTTTAGGAATTATTATTTTTGAATTTTTAGGATTTGAAATTTTTTAATTCCCAAAGAACAATGACTTTCCGTGTTATAATTGTTCAATTTTTTCAATTTTACGACTAAAGCGATTTGTAGTTGTAATTAGTGCAATTTAATGTTTGTGACTAGAATGATACTGTAGGGTTGTCGAAATTGTGGCTCGATACAGAAAATGAGGGAACGATGACATGACATGGACCTAGAGCCTGGCCTTGAACGAGGTTATGAATGCCCTAAATAATTAAGGATTGGGAGGACAAGGACAACCACTACATATGCCCTTAAATTCTTAAATTTTAGTTCAGTTTTGATTTCTCATACTAACATTATTAATTACCAAAATAGTTTGATAATATACAAAAATATTTAAAAACTGATAGCAAACTAAAATTCCATTAAAAGTATCTTTATTTACTTAGAAAATATTCTTTTGATAGCTTATTTAAATGTAGCCAACTATTTTCTTTCACTTTTAGGAAAATACTCATACTATTAAATCCCAAATAAAATCATACATTCCATTTTGGCGGTAATCTTTGGTGGCAAAAATCAACAATATATGAGAAATTCAGGTTACACAACATACCCCTATTCTCAGAGGTCGGCGCGTGTCAAAAAACATCCCAACTAGTCAACTACACAGCAGCCACGTACCAATAAAAACCTGGTGGGCCCGGCTCCTATCCCCTTACTGACTCGTGCGCAAACGCGCTCCTAACGCAGTGATTTAAACTCTCAGGTATCTGTATATTGTTTTTCAGTGTGAATTCGAAATCCTTTTCTTAATACCTCCGCCCAAAGCAGTCTTCTTTAACAGTAGACAAAAAACCCTAAACCAATTAGCAGCCGAGGAAAAAAAATTGATACTAATTTGGTGGATTTTGCTTTACAAAGCGGAAAATCTGAATCACAATCGGAGAAAGTTTGGTGTGTGCGATTAAAATCGGCTGAAATCTAATATCTACAGGCCTCCTTTTATTTTTTGTGTTTATTGTGCATGATCCGTTATCAGGTCAGTCTCTCATCGGCCTCATTATCTCAGTTTTTGTTATTTTCAGACTATCTGAAGCTCCTTTTTGAAAAAGGGGAAGGAATTGTTCAATTGAACGTGTGATGTGTGCGACGGATTTGTGGGGAGGTGTGAAAGTTATTTAGCAGTTTTGCATTGATTTTTGGTTGTATAATTGGTGTTGGAGGTTTTTGCTATGCGATTATCGCGGTTTGACTCAGTTGTAAGGGGAAAAGATCAGAAAATTAGGAATAAGTAAAAGGGGGAAGAAGAAGCACAAGAAATTAGATGCTATTTATGAAAAGGGTTACAAAAGAGCCACAAAGAGGTCCATAAGGTCGAGTCAAGTGAGTTTATTGATGAAGAGAATGAACATGAACTCCGGAGGAGCACTAGGGTTCAGTAGCGCCTGAGTTGCTTGATTCATCACCCTTCCGCCTACAAAGGGGAGGAAGGTTGATAATGGTGTGGGTAGAGTGGTGAGAAAGTTGGGAGAGTAGATAGGGCGCAATGTGAAATGCCATGCTCAAGTTCGAGTGATGGGGAAGGTGATGGTTGGATGCCAAGGTTGAGATCCCGGCAAGAGAGTGGATGTTCTTCAGGAAGAGGAAGGGGCAGTCGTCATTGAAGGGCAAGAAAAAAGCTGTTTTAGGATCTTGATCGGTTACAGGATGATCAGGGAAACCCCAGTTTTTAATGAAGAAAGAGCCCCTTTGGGAGGTGAGAAATCGACAGTTGTAAAATCAAAGAGGGGCCCGGCAGAATTAAAGCATCAAATGTTTTTGGGAAATGACAACCAGGATGATGATCTGGAAGGTGAGTCGGAGGATGATCTAAGGTGAGTCAGAGGATGGGAAACCAAAGAACAGAGACAAGATTTTAGAAGTGATAAATGAGGCAGAAGGTGAAGGGTATCAGGTGAGTCGGAGGATGGGAAACCAAAGAACAGAGACAAGATTTTAGAAGTGATAAATGAGGCAGAAGGGCTGAAGGGTTTCTTGGAGTGTAGGTTGGAGTGTACTAATGAAATTGAAATAGATTGCAATATGGCGTCACAGTTAGCGCAGGGAGAGGAGACTGTAATTGAAGAGACGGCAATAGAAAGAATGCAACAGCAATGGGAACGTCGAAATAAGGGTAGAAATAGTGGAGTTGGAAAAATCAGCATGTGATATTGTACCTGGCCAAGTAAATGCTACCAAGTTTGATTGTGGATCAGCTGACCAAACAAAGGATGATGAGAATCCTGAAAAGCCTCTTGAAAATGATATTGATATTAAACCAGAAGGCCGATACAATCCTCCAGCTGTTACTGACAGAAAACCTAAAATAAAACTTGGGAAAGGGGTTGGGTTTATGTGGGGTGGGGACGGATGGCAAACCTCCAAAAATACTCTTCTGAAGGTGCTGGCAGTGATAATGAGGTCTACAGTGGATCATCTGCATCAGAAGAACCTAATTATGATGTTTGCGATGGATTTGGTGATCAATCTGGATGGCTTGGAAGACTCCCAGGTCCCATTAACGATAGGTTTGGTTTAGCAGGAATTTGGGTTCATCAGCAATGTGCTGTATGGAGTCCAGAGGTGTGTTTTTCATTCCAGTTTCATATTTACTTCAGTTATAACTTATATCTCACTTAACAGACAGTGGAATATTGACATATTTAGAGTGTTGGTTTATGCCATGCATTCATTGGTGTCATTACTTTGTATAAATACTGTTTTACTACTCATGGAATATTCTTAAATACAGAAACTTGATTAGGACGAAAGAATGCTTCTCCTTTTCTTACCAGTATGAATGAACATGTGAGAGCTGGATAGAAGCTCTGTTTTCAGTTTATCTTTTATCTTTTGTCTTTTGTTCATCCGATCATTAGTTTTTTCGGTTTTTTTATCTTTTGTTTATAATTGCAGTTGGTATGCCCGGTGTCTTGTGTTCTGGATGCATTGGGGATCTAATTGCACATTAATTTGTAGTATGTCGCATGGACAGTAGGCAATGCCCATTGCCAGGAACATTCCTGAGGCATTGTCTTGCCTTTCATTTCACAGGGGATATGCAACTTATTGGCTTGAATAAATTTCAATAAGTGTGTGCCTTTGATTGTTATGCCATATTGGTAGCCTGACTTCTTAAGCTTTTCTATGTTTGTTTTCATTTTTTGCAACATATTGGTTACTCCGACTTACTGCTAATATGCTTTCCTAGACACCAGGCAAGACAAATTTGGCAGTTGGCACATCCTTTTACTGGACTTATTATATGGTTAAATACAATCTTTGATCCGTGAATTAAACTGCAAAAAGTTTCAGGCTCTACATCATTGGTCTTCTGCAACTTCCAATGCGGAAGCAACTGACATTGCAATTAAAATATATCTTCTTTCATTTCCTTTATCATATGTGCAATAATGTTGTGGGCTTCTTTTACACATCACATGTTTTTTCTGCTATAATTCATTATGTTGAAACATTTAACATGTTCTTATTTTTTATTAATTCCTGTAAGCAAGTTTTTATCTACTAGTCTGATAACTTTTTTACAGGTTTATTTTGCTGGACTTGGATGCTTAAAATGTGAGAGCTGCGCTCTACAGAGGTAGGGTACTCAAATGCAGCCGCTGTAGGAGACCTGGAGCAACCATAGGGTGTCGTGTTGATAGATGTCCCAAAACTTACCACCTAGTGAGTGGCTAGCCTATTTTGTTCTAGCATCTCTTTTACCACTTCAGGATTCATTTCTTGCTCAATTTTCTTTTTGCATGTTTTTTTGGTATTGACTGTTAAATTGATGTGTGCTTTTGCAGCCATGTGCACGGGCCAAAAGTTGCATCTTTGATCATCGTAAATTTCTCATTGCCTGCACTGATCATCGCCATCTGTTTCAACCATATGGAGTACATAATGCTCAACGAATGAAGAAACTGAAGGCCAAAAGCTGAAGTT
The DNA here is from genome assembly GCF_023119035.1 of Salvia hispanica. Lineage (NCBI taxonomy): Eukaryota > Viridiplantae > Streptophyta > Magnoliopsida > Lamiales > Lamiaceae > Salvia > Salvia hispanica. Next base: position 62,760 of record NW_025951953.1, read on the forward strand.
TGAATTCAGGAAGGTTGCCAATGATTCATACCGTAATGATATTGAAGCCGAAGAAAATGGTTAGAGAACCGTGGGGAGGATGAAGAATTCTTGAAGCGTGAGAGCAAGAGGCTTCAAAGGGATTTATGGAGAATAGCACCTACATATATTGGTGGTGCAAACTCTGAACAAGGCACACAATTCGCAGGTTGGGAATCTGTTGCTGGGTTGCAAGATGTGATTCAATGCATGAAAGAGGTTGTTATTTTACCGCTCTTGTACCCTGAATTTTTTAATAATCTAGGACTTGCACCTCCTAGGGAGTTCTGTTGCATGGATATCCTGGAACCGGTAAGACATTAGTTGTGCGTGCACTAGTTGGTTGTTGTGCCCGTGGTGACAGGCGCATAGCATACTTTGCACGAAAGGAGCAGATTGTCTTGGAAAATATGTTGGTGATGCTGAGCGCCAGCTACGACTTTTGTTTCAAGTAGCTGAGAAATCTCAACCATCTATAATTTTCTTCGATGAGATAGACGGTTTAGCACCTTCTGTACTAAGCAGCAAGATCAAACACATAATTCAGTTGTGTCCACATTACTTGCCTTGATGGATGGCCTGAAATCTCGAGGTTCGGTTATCGTAATTGGGGCAACTAATCGTCCTGATTCAGTTGATCCAGCTTTAAGGAGGCCTGGGAGATTTGATCGGGAAATTTATTTTCCACTGCCTTCTTCTGAGGATAGAGAAGCAATTCTTTCATTGCACACACAGAAGTGGCCTAAACCAATAGCTGGATCCTTATTGAAGTGGGTGGCGAAGCAGACTGTAGGATTTGCTGGTGCTGATCTGCAGGCTCTTTGTACTCAAGCAGCTATATTTGGTTTAAAAAGGAGCTTCCCGTTGCAAAATGTTCTAGCTGCAGCTGGAACTAATAGCTCTGACAGAAGATGCCCTGTTATTCCTACTTTTACTGTGGGGAAAAAGATTGGTTAAAGGCTCTCTCATGTGCATCGCTCCATGTTCTCGAAGAGAAAGTGCATTTGCTCTTAATGACATGGTTTCTTCACCTCTTAAATCTCATCTTGTTCCATGCCTTCTCCTGCCTCTGACAAGGCTGCTGGTTTGCCTGTGTCTGGATGAGCGTGTCTGGTTGCCATCTCACCTTAAAAGGCTTGCAAATTGATTAAAAATGTAATTGTTTCAATCTTAGATGAGCGAGCAAGTGCAGAGTCATAATTGGTGGTTGCAAGTTGATGGTTTGCTTCAGGATGTGAATGTTAGAAATGAGATTGAGAAGAACCTTTTGCTTGCAAACCTGGTTGGAGAGAACAACTTACGCAGTTCTAATGGGGCAGATGAAAATACTGACGAACATTCTGAAATGTTCCCATCCAAATCTCTGTGTATGGGTGCCCGCACAGTGTTGTCTCAAAATATATCTTGTGTACCATCCAGTAAATCAGGATTCCAAGTCTTGATTTGTGGGGATCCGAGTTCTGGTCAGAGGCATCTTGCTTCATGTCTTCTCCACTGTTTTGTTGGCAATGTTGATGTATGGAAACTTGATTTGGCTGGTATCTCACATGAAGGACATGGAGACATGGTTCATGGGCTAACACATATACTGAGTATGTCAACATCTCCCTTTTCATTAATTCATATTAATTTGTTCTGTTTCAGGAGAAAAAAGTAGCACATTTATGATTTATGCTAATTTTAATTTCGATTGCAAAATTCTTTGGGACACCTACATTTCTGTGCCATTCCTATAGAAGGGAGAAATTCTCTTCCATGACCTTTTTTCATCTTGATATGTATGCAATGTTTGTCTTGGTTTCCGACAAGTTTCAAATACTAGATTTTACATGGCTTATAATGTGTATTAAGTTATGTCGGACCTGGTCACATGTGGTTGTGGTAATTGAAGTGACTTACTACTATTGAGGATTATATCAGTCAATAGTTAGTTAGTAAATTCTGCCCAAGATTTCAAATCAGTTTTGGTGATCTTATCATAAAAATTGCCCACAATAAAATATTTCTGGGAAGAACCTCATCATTGATTGTTCATAACCTTCTTATTTTTGGTGACTCAAACATGGTTCGTCCATAAATCTGTCAGGCTATATATTTCTATAAGAATACAAACATATAAGAGAGTTATTCATTTCATCTATCTCACTGTAAGCATTTGATGAATACAATAGGTCGATTTTAGTTCCTTGAGAGTTAGAGTCCCCTATTAATGTCTACAGCAGTTGCCTTATTGTCTTTTGATGCACGGTGCCTTGTTTTTTAGTTTTAGTAATTAATGAGTACTCCTCCGTCCCAACTAAGTTGATACAAAACTTTTGGGCACGGAGATTAATAAATTGTGTTGGAAAGTAGGAGAGAGGAATAAAGTAGGAAAGATAAAGAGAGAGCAAAGTAGGTGATGGAATAAAGTAAGGGTGATTGGATGTTTTATTTTTTGTTAAAAAGGAAACGACTAACTTAGTTGGGACATCCCAAAAGGAATACGACTCAACTTAGTTGGTACGAAGGAGTATTTAATTTCATTTTGCTTGTAGATAGTATTTGCTTTAGTTCTTCTTGTGCTTCATTAACATGATTCTAGTGCAATTTTGATGATAAATATTGTGTGTATACCAGTTTGTAGCATTGATATCAGTTGTATGCATGCATTTGGATAGATGATAAATGGTTTGGAGCAACATGTTTGGGAGGGATGGAATTAAGTGATTTATGAGAATATGATATAATTGCTTGGTTTTCTGCAGAGGTTGGTTTTCAAATTTAGGCTAGTAAGACATTTTAAGGCCATTGATCTATCTAATTGCTTAAATGCCTATAAAACTGATATTTTCCTCATTATTCTAATTAATATTTTATTATGTTTCTCTTTGTGCACCGAATGATGAATATTACATGTCACAGTGAGATCTGATCTAATTGCTTAAATGCCTATAAAACAGATATTTTCCTCATTATTCTAATTAATTTTTACTATGTTTCTCTTCGTGCACTGAATGATGAATATTACATGTCGCAGTGAGATCTGCCGGAGCACATGTTAGCATGCTTTATATGCCAATGATCGATTTGTGGGGTATTGAGACAAGTCATGAAGCCTCTGAAGATGACCGTGAAACATCTGATGCTGGCAATGGTATGGAATATGAATTCTGCCCAAGTGCTCATGCAGAGGGTATCGAGTCTCAAACTGCTGCAAGGAAGGCCTCATACCTTTGGACCTCTTTCGCGAGCAGGTGGAGTCTATACGCGTAAATAGCTCCTTGATAATACTCGTAAGTTGGCATCCTCTGATTATATTTTTAAAGCTGCGATCATTTATTAATCAGAAAAGTTTACTAGTAGCTTTTCATCTAATTTTAAAATCAAACTACCAATGTTCAGTGTGTTCCTTTACAATATCAAAAAAGTTGAGATCATTTATTAATCATAAAAGTTTAGTAGTAGCTTTTCATCTAATTTTAATCTCAAACTACCAATGTTCAATGTGTTCCTTTTACAATATCTAGGGTTTGTGCATCTAGTCCCGGAAAGCTAATGTTTGTATAAATATGTAAACACGACACATGCATACTACTCTACGGAGGCCTTCCTGAATTTGATCAGCATTTATGGAAAGTTATATTTCTTTCATTCTTCTCTTATAGAGGCGCAAACATATTTTGTGAGGGCATGGTAGAAAAGTGGGTCTGGACTGGACAATTTAGACATGATGTAATAAAGTATGACACTATAAGCTGGAATTTTGGCAAGAATCTTTTACTTCCTTCCTCTTCTTATTTCTTATTGAAAAGATGCTACATTCTTTGAGAAATGCTTATTGCTATTTCTCCTTTAACAGGCTACAGCAGAAGTACCATTTTCTTTGCTTCCTGATAGAATAAGGCATTTCTTTGGGAATGAGATAATGAATTGCATCCAATCGAGTCCATTGGGGCATAAGGTGCCACAGTTCTCTGTGCAGCTTGACGGGAAATTTGATCATGATAAGGTGATTAGCTTATTTGCTGCTGAGTTGACCAAGGATTTGGCACAGTATTTTATTCAGTCACATCATGGTGAAAATCATATACACATGAACTCCGTTGATGTGGAAGCTTATCATACGGCTGAGGGTGATACTAGTCAAGTTCGTCATAGCAAAGCTTGCCATGTGAGTCCCTCCATTCCAGGTGGTTTGACAAATAAAACTTTGAAAGGAAAAATCAAGCTTGCAATTGGCAATATCAACATTCGGCTATCAGATTCTTCATTATCCTCATTTTGCTGAACTTTGCTGGTATACATCCAAGTTGAAAGAAGGTCCTTTGCTAATGCCACTGGACCCTGGAAAGGCTGGCCCTTCAACACTTGTATTGTTCGTCCTGTCAACTTCACGGAGAATGTTGCTGCTGCTTCTAGTTCCAGTAATATTAGGAGCAAAGAGTTTAGTTTAGTTCGAGGACTAGTCGCTGTAGGGTTATCAGCATATAGGGGTGAATACAAATCACTAAGGGAAGTTTTCTCTGAGGTTCGAAAGGTTTTGGAAGCTCTAATTCGAATAATTGATGACAAAATTCAAGCTGGGAAAGACAGAACCCAATTCATTCGTCTTCTATCACAAGTGGCTTATCTTGAGGACATGGTTTGCAGTTGGGCTCACGCACTACATAGGTATTTCCTTCTTTTACTGCTTTTGCAATTATGCCTAGTGTCACATTTTATTCTTATCTTCACTAAAATAAGAATTACTTTCAGTCTAGAGGTTGATGCTCATATTCAGGAGGCAAATGCCAAAGTTTTTGTGGGACCATCTGAAGGTGACGGCCGCAAGATAGGTGATCTGAAAGCAAATAATGCACCCCGCTCAGAAGTGTTCGAGAAAGGCTCCCTGGAAGTTAGTCCCACAGAATGTGCAGATGCAGGTGATGGAGTCGTTGTCACTGCTCAAGAGCCTTCCCATATAGTTGCCATAGATGATGATACTTGCTCTCATGAACACATCTTAGAGCCAACCAAAGTTAACTTACAGTCTTCTAAGGCAGAAGTCTTAGCACCGAATGGAGTTAATATAGAGTCTTCTAAGACAGAAATTGCTGGAGATGATCATGCAGAACTAGAGCACGTTCCATCTATCAAGCTTTCCAATGGTTTCGTGGAGAGTAGTTCAGAATTTCATGCTGGTCCCTCAGTTTTAGGTGATAAGCATTCTACTCGCAGGAAATGGCAACCAGCCAAATTGCCTTCCAAACGATAATTGCATTCTGTCCAGAGATACCGGTGAAAACTTAGGTCAAAGTAATATCAACTCTAACTCTTCACCCGGGCCTAGAAGTTCCGGAAGTGGTTCGGTTGCAATATGCTTTTACCAGTGCTGTTTGGAGTGCTTTGTCACCCTAAGCAACTTACTGTTGAGGGTTATCAATGTCGAGTGGAAAAGTAGAGGAAGTCAATCAACCGTAGAGGATGTTCACGATTTTGTTGCCTCTTTATCTGCAAATCTTCATTTATCACTAAGTAAAATATTACACCAAGGTGAAATCTCTTGTGGCATGAATGGAAAAGAATGTAGAGAACACTGTATGTGCCGGATATCGCAGGCTGAAGGCATACCAGATCTCAACAAGTCAGGCAAACTCTTGATGGCGGATTGTAATAACAGTCACGCAACGTGCAAGGACACGAGCAGGGAGGAGGAGAAGATTTGTAAAGGGATCGATCGCAGATTTGTTTTCAAGGACGGAGTGCTGGCTAATTTAGACACAGGTACTGATGTTTCTTTTCACTGTAAATATGAGAAATTATGCCTTTGTTTTCTTATCGAGTGGTTGGTAGCTAGCAAGGTTTCACATTAACATCTTCATATTATAGTTTCATCGGTTGTTGCTTCCGCAAATTTTGACGCACTTGCGGAATATTCTATGTTCGCCTAGAACGCTACGCTCAAATTTTGTGTTCTGAACTATATTGCTTACACAGTTGAAGTTATTGATTTATTTACTTGAAACTACGTTTTCCTGTCTAAGGTATTGCTGTTTTTATCTGGAGTTTTCAAATTTTGTAAGAATGAGATTCAATGAGAATTCTCTATCACAAACGCATAAAATCCATGAATTTGAGATGAACAAATAAATGTAGCATTTGCGCAACCACAAATCAACAGTTGTGATTGTACATGTTTCACATTCATTTGTTTATATCGGGTTCATGTAGTTTGTGTTTTATGTATTCTCATTTCTTTGGCGTAGAAAATCCCCATAAGAGGCTTATAGTTTGTGTTTTATGTATTCACATGAGAGGCTTATGGTAAAAGTTTTTTTTTTTTTTTTTAATAAAACTCGATACAGTAAAAGGATCTTTTAAATAATAAAATATAAAAATTACAATAAAAGGATAAAAAAGTTTTTTTAATAATTTTTTTAGAAATAAAACAAACAATTTTTTAAATAATACTCCCATCGCTCTAAAAAATAGACTAGTTTTTTATTTTGGGCATTCCCCAAAATTAGACAAAGTCTAAATAAGGAAAGTTTTGAACAAACATACACCACTAATAATGCTGACTCAACAATTCACTAACATTATTTCCAATACCTTCTCTCTTTGACTTTGCTCTTCTCTCTCGCTTTACTAATTTCATATTAAAGACGTGTCATATACAATTTTTGTCAATTTTTGGGGCAGGAGAGTAAAATTTTTAAATTTCAAAAATGTAAAAAAGTCACTTTGATCGAAATCGACTAATGAAATCAGATAATATGATCCTCGTTTTTGAATTTTGATTATTGACAAAAATCTTAAGAAGAACGTAGCAGAAGAATTTTACGGATATATCTAGCAAAAGAAGTCTCGTTGAATTCTATAAATGTTCAACCGTTAGTAAATTTTAATTTTAGTCCTTGCATATAGCAGAGGATTGTTCGTTAAAATTTAGCATATTGTTATTTGTGGCCCAATTACCATATTAATGCATTATTAGCTTATGGAGTACCCCCTTTTCCTTTTACTCCCTCTATCGCTGAAAAGTACTATATAAAGTTTTTTTGACCGCTCGTAAAAGGTATCTAACATTCATATTTTAGAAAGTATTTTCTCTCTAATAAGGTGGGATCCATTAATAGCGATCCATTCTCCACAAACAATACTTTAACTATTTTTTTTTTTTATCTTTCTTTACTTTTTCAATTATACATTAAAATTTCATGGCCAAACCAACGCTCACGCCTTTGTGATAAAGGAATATTATTTTTGTTGCTGTAGCATATTCTTATATTTTTTTTGTCGTTGTTAGCATATTCTTAATTTCATAATGCATTCCCATGTTTTGTTTTATACAAGTATGGTGTAGTTCTTTTTCTTTAATGTTTTTTTATCATTTAAATTTCAGTTGGTACATAAAATAAAAAGTTAATTATTGGAGGCACATGGGGTGTTTCCACACACACACCAACCTTGCCAATCAACTTGTGGTATTGGTGAGAGTTGTCATGTGAATAATGCTTATGTTGAAATTCAGTTATGCCTCTTCTTATTTTCAATATTTCACACTTGGAATATCATAGCATGATTGACGTAATTTGACACGCAACTAACCTACACTACAAATAGGTAGCATAATTTTGAATAAAGATAAATGTACATAATTGTAGTGTCGCATTATGCTAAAAATATTCCCTTGAAACACAACTACTGATTTATCTCATTTGAAAATTAATGGTTTGATTTAATAGAAGCGGATTTCAATATTATTGTGAGGTCGTTTTGTTCAGATTAAAAGAAATATTAGGCAGTTAATTATATTATATAATAAATTAAAGCTATCCAATTTTTCTCTCCTAAAATTACCTGTTTTGTTCAGATTAAAGAAATATTAGGCAAGCATCATATTATATAATAAATTAAAGCTATCTAATTTTTCTCCTAAAATTACCTCAAATGTATAACTCTTTAAATTTAAATTATTTCTTCCCCAACACATAATTAAAATAAAGTGCAATTTTACGAGGATTCTAATCGCATATATTCACATGAAATTTTTTTATAATATTATTTTCACAATATCATTAACAAAGCAACACTACACCATCAATACAACAATCATTATATTGTAATAATATCATCGACACAACGGATGATATATCATAAACACAACTATACAATATTACCAATTCTTGTATTTCATAATATCGCCAACACAATATCACAACATCATCAACCTTCTGGTCAAATGACAATATAATCGACAAGACACAATATTATCGACATTATCATAGTATCATTAACAAAACAACACAATATCATCAATCTTGTGTCACAATATATCAACACAATAAAACAATGCTGATCATATGTCACAATATCATCCATCCAACATTGCACAACATCAACTCTATGTCATAATATCATCATCCCAACACTGCAACATTATCAACTCTATATCACAATATTTATCATCAAAATAAACAATGTCATGAACCCAACAATATGTACAATACCATCAACTCTATGTTATAATGTCATCAATACATCAACACAATATCATCACTCTATATCACAATATTTAAAAGAGTGACCACATCAAACCTAACGTTTCAAAAGTTACACCGCAGCCCTAGGAAAAAAATACCTCCACATAACTTACCTCTTTTACATAATCACAAATCATGGCTGTCTATATTGTCTTTAAGCCTCCTAAAAGGGCATTCCGGGTCATTTCAAATTTTCACTGCCCCGACATTTCATGTCTCCCGCATGCGCCGCGTCCATCTACTTTCAAGTGACGCTGCAGCGATCGATATATTGTGCAGCGCCATTTCGTCTTTCACCCACATATACACTTAGAGTGAGAATTCGAATTCATTCTAAAATATTCACAATTTTCGGCTCTACAATTTACAATCTTTCCCTCCATACCACTTCACTCCAATTTACAATCATTCTCCAAACCACTTCACTTTCTCGTACGAATGGCGCCAAAATGAAAGTGAGGTGGGTCCGCCGGTGTTTCTCCTCGCGAAATGGGGCCGCGTAAAAAATGTTACGACCTTCGCCATCGCTAACGCCTAACACCACCTGACATCCGCCGGCCATCGCGCTCATCATTGCCTCGTGCCGTCACAGACATAGACCGAAGGTCATCGATGTGGATAAAGAGACTTGGGATGTCCGAGATCATGAATCGGAATTTTTCTATCCCGAAGAAGAATACAAAGCAAGATTGAGTTCAAAAATCGCAATTTAAAATTTCACCGATACATAGTCTCAATTTGTGATTTAGGGTTCAAATTTTAAAATGTTGGTAATTTAGATCCATCTCGATTTATGTTAGCTAGGTTAGGTTAATTAATGTTGTCTCGATTTTGTCACAAGTTTCATTTCATGTGATTTTGATTAATGGAAAACCTTCACAGGAGGCCTCGGGTGCTTTCGTTGCTTCTCTCCATCATGGTGGTTAGTTCTTCGAAAAACCAAAGATGAAGAAGAAGTATGTTGGTGGTTAGTTTGACTTTCTTCATTTACCGCGACATTAAATCCGTCGTCCCGATAGACTTGTCTAGCATGGTACTTAAGCTCAGGATAGGAAGACAATATGCTAGTTTTATCGGTATCCAAAGTATAGTCCTCGGCTGTGAGGACAGTAATAGGAGATCCATTGATGCCCATTGTTGACGATGTACACCTCATCGACTCCTCAAGGCTGCCTACTAGCACAAAGCTAGTTCACATATACGCTTTGGAGATAACCTCGAGCCGTCGCTATACCGAATAAGATGAAAGATGAAGCGCAAGCGCTTTCAAATTCAAGACTTTCAAAAACTACGTGAGTTATTATCAAGATTGAAGAAGTTTAAGCTCAAACTTAACTGTCCCAAAGTTTCACCGAGTGTAGCAGGATGCAGGAGCAAGGGTAGTAAACAATAAGCCTTTGATGATTGGATGGCATAAGGATAAGCCGAGTTCGATGAATATTCAAAGTCTTGAAGATGCCCGCATAAGTGGAAATGACGACGAGGTAGCACGTCAAAATTTGGAGAATCCGCACCATCCGAAGCCCCACTGAGCTCCTATACCATCCTGTGAGCAAGATTTCCATCTCTAAGCTCCCACTTCCGATGCTATACTGCACGTTGTCTTCGGCCGGTTGATGGGCGCCTGCTAGAGAATCGCTGCGTAAGCGGTTGAAGTTACACACCACAAACAATACTCGATGCTGTTGAACCTATGGCAGATGTTGGACAAGTTGGAGGAGAAGACCTCCATGCACACGTGCAAGAGGTAATTGGTTGTGATATTAAATGATTCATCTCTATAAAACACTTGCCAGATTTGTGATTTGTGATTTGTAATGATTGATGTTAGTTACCTGTTTGTCATATGTGATTTACAAATGATGTAGTACCCATTTGTTATTTAGTATTTTGTTTGGTCCTCTCCTCCATTTTTGAGCATGTGACCCAAGTGTCCCTCCTCCGCTTTGCTTTTACTTTCTGTCGCAAGGTATTGATTCACTTTTTGTATATCACAGAGGATGCAATTGGTTCATCATGCCTCAAGATGAAATTGTGGGTGTGAATGTACTTGAAGAGGTGTACCAACCGGTGATGGACGGATGTGAACCACAAGCTGACATCCGGTTGACAATTCATTTCTCCCGAGCTTCCTTTGAGGACATTACCTATGAATCGTCTACTGCCCGAAGTTCACTCTCTCAGGTAAGAGTCAACTTCAACCGTGTAGTTTCCCGTAAGAAGCTCAGCCTAACCGCAGTAAGGCCCATCAAGTTGGCCAAGATGATGTTTGTCCTTCGTTAGAAAGACAGTTCCAGACGGATGTCATCTCGCATAATGAGGGATGTGAGACTGATGATGAGGATGATGAGGACGGGTCTGAATTTTATCTCCTTGCAAACATGTCGAGATGAATGCCTATTTACATCTTATTACCGGGCCCCTATGTCAACAACAACTCAATAAAGAATGGGCAGATGTGCAGACACTCCACATCAAGTGACCTGAGAGCTGAATGGTGAGGGCAATGAGGGCCAAAGAAACACCGATAGAATTCCCTGCTGTGGAACAACGAACTCAAGGATAAAACTCACTATGTGAGCAAGAAACAAGTGGATAACCACAAGATCTACAATCTTGGGAAGACTTGAGTGGGTCTGGGAAGAAGGGCAGAAGCATCTATCCGCCGATCAATGAGCTCAGCCTGGGAAGCCTCGGTGATCTTTAAAGATCGCGATTTCTTCTGTGGAGGTCAGCACAAGACGCTGGCTATGACCAGACGACGGTGGATGTCATAAAAAATGATGGGAAGAGACTATGCAATTTGTAAAGGCAAGGCATGTGAATGGTATGTGCATGGAATAAGATCAAGCCACAAATACTCATCATGTGGTAATGAATATGCATAGAGATCATGCACACAATGCCGCATGCTGGACAGATGCCCACGCCCAAGGGCCAGTCGCTGCTGCTACATGGAGAAAATCGAAGTAATCCCCACATTCCATCAAGTAACAAGAGCATCAGCAAGGTGTGAATGAGGAGTCTCAGTTGAAATGCAGGATGAAGGCGATCGCGCAAGAGACATGGCATTAGAAGGTATTCTTTGGAAAATGACTCCCAACACGCCGATTGTCTCTACTACAAGCCTGGACTGAACTGACACACTCCCATTCGAGTGTGCATTTACACTACGAAATCAGTGACCCTAATTGGTAGGCCCTCAGATTCTCGAGGTCTTATTGTTGCCCGGGCCTTTCTTTGAAATCTGGCTGGAGCACGTTTTTGTCATTCAATTCATCTTTTTAGATGCGTGTTTCTTGGATAGGTATGTACAGTGGCCAACTTATGACGGCGATGGGAATAGATCCAACAACGGTTGGTGGTCTATTGCGGCAAGACCGAGGCAGAGCTACTAACAGTGGAAATGGTTTTCGCTACCTATCCGAGGACCTTCACTTACACGACAATGCCCCCAAGATACGCTTCATGTCCGATCAACAAAAGGTACGAGTACGTGATTTTAGTAGAAAGCAGATACCGTAAATGTGATTTTTTAAATAATACTCCTCCGTCCTTGCTTTTAAGATGACACAATGCTTTCCTTTTTAGCTTGTCCCAACTAAAATGACACATTTCATTTTGGCAACTTTTTCTCTCCAATTAATACATTCAATAACTTTTCTCACTCCTATTAAAATATTCATCTTTCTTTATCTCTCTACTTTAATACTTACACTTACCTTTCTCTCTCTCCAATTAAACACTTTAATCAATAATCTCTAAAATCTCATGGCTGCTAAGCAATGTGTCATCTTAGCCGGGACGGAGGGAGTAGTACTTTAGTTATGATTTTAGCATTTAGATGAATAGTTCGTTTCTTGTGATTATAGATTTTGTGTTGTTGTGGATCATACATGTGGTACCGGGCGTTGACATTTTGTGGCTTATATGAGCAATGTGTGATGTGCGTGTTCCATGAATTTGGTAGGGTCTTTGCAAAGCTTACCGTTGAGGATTTCCCACGTAGCGAGCATCGATTCTGCGGTCCAAGATATATACAATAACTTCAAGAAGAGATCTTATCGGGGAGAATTTTAAGGAAATATTGTAGGAGCTTGCATCGAGTACAACTATATATCGCATGTGGAGCGGATGGATGCTGAGGATTGAGTATATCCCCAAGCACATCAATACCGCTTCTGTTGCTCCAAAAGAAAAATGGGTGAAGGCATATTTCTCCTCACATGTTTGTCAGTGATGTTATCCTCAACAATATTCAAGTAGAACTTTAATTCGAAGATGGCAATTGCTCGAGAGTTGGCCATTATAACCATGTTGGAGGAGATCCTGACGAGTCAACGGGAGAGAATTTAGATTAGAGGCATAAGGTCAAGACATGCCATCACGCACCGCTTCGTTGTTGTGAAGAGATTGTGATAAGTCAGGACATGGAGGGCTTTTCTCGGAGAGCAACATGGAATGGAGAGGATTCAGACCAGTGACTGGACCTTCTCGGCCGTTGTGTAGTCAATACTGCTGATTTCCATTTGCTCGCAAGTGTGATCATGGCAGCTGGACTGGGATCCCATGCACTCATGCTATTGCGACAATCAACAAAAATGGGAAGGATGTAGCAGACTATGTCTCCCTGATATTATTTACGGTCCACAATGTCTATTCTATACGAGAATGTCTTGTACCCAATTAATGGGATGGATAATTACCCAAGACTTAATATTGGATTTGAACTGGCGCCTCCAAGGATAAAGCGACAGCAGCGGATGGCCAAAGAAAGTGAGGCGTGAAGAGCCTCAAGTTCGTCATCACGAGGATGGATCTCGAGTCACTACGGCGAACCTTTATACTCAAATGTTGCCTGGGCAAGGACAAGAAGGTCATACCAGAGAACATGCACCAACGATCCCCGTGCAGATGCTCAAACCGAAGTGAGGACAGAGTTCACAGCCTAGAACAGCGCTCCACGACGGATGGCGGTGATGAGTTCAAAACTAAGAGGCAATTTCTTTTTGTACGATTATATTGAATTCCCTACCTCGTTGGTCGCATTTTTTAATGGTTTGTTTGTTACGCATCAATCGGGCCTCGTCAAAGGACAACCTAGCACACGGGTAAGGCAGCCCAAACCAAGAGGTAGTATTCGGTGTCAATTTATCACTTTTCATTGGTGTTGTTTGTTGTAGACCAATTACGCTCAATTTGAAATCGCGTGTTGTTTGCATTGTTCTTCGTCCAACGGGCCGGCACATCGCCGGACCAGACTGGGACTCATCCGCAACGCATGGCCGCCGCGGACGAGGATTGAATAATCGTGGGAGATGGTTTTTGTTAGTGTTGGTAACATGAAAACTCAAACTCAAAACAATGGTGATGGTTTTTGTTGGTGCGGATGTGGTTATGGTTTTTGTTGTCGGGAACATGAAATCTCAAAACAACTAGCTAGTTTTTGTCAAACAATTAAGCCGGATATAATATGTAGTTAACTCAGCTTTACGGGAAAATATTACGACTATGTTTTTGTCTATGTTCCTATATGTAGTCAGAAGTTAGGTCGGATATGAACAATCGCATTTTTTGCTCTTGTATTTAACACTATACTACTTTTGTGTATGCTTATGGTTGTAGTAATGTGACGCGAGATCCGTTTAGTAACTTCATTCATTTTCAACAAAAGGTTTTGTACATCGGGTGTTATTCAACAAAAAGGTTTTGTACATCGGGTGTTATTCAACAAAAGGTTTTGTACGTCGGGTGTTATTTACAAAACGTTTTGTACTTAATTCGACAATATTTTACTAATCTCAACTTCATTCGTGTTCAATAAAAGTGTAGTGTCATTTGTCCTTATACGAGAACTTCACAAAGGATATTGAAAAACTCTTTAGTACTAAAAACCCTCTTCATACACGAAGCTGAAGAAGAAAAGTGTTACCATTACATTAGGAAAATAATGACAACGCATAACAAAAAAATTACGATCTTCATATTTCGGGACATTTTGGTGGTTTTAACACTTCTAACCGAAGACCTACACACTCTCTACTCTTCCTACTCAATTTTAACCTCACTGCCACATTCCTCACTTTTATGCGCAATTTATCTTCAAGAAAAACCTTCCACAATATTCTTGCATCGGAGTTGTTCTTCAAACTTGTCTCGTTCTCGACCTGGGATTCTTGGAGTGTTAGTCTTGACTCAAGGGACAGACCCACATCAATCCAATGAAAGAATCTCGTAATCCTCCTCCATATTGGACAACGATAAGAATTTCACCAGATTAGCAGCCGTCCGAGATATCACTAACTCAGCTTCAAGATCGTGATTACGCTCACAATCTTCTCGGACGAGGCCAACCTACTAAACTTGACCCATGAGATCGAGAACTAGACGAAGACATTGCAACAATGATCTCGAATTGATTCAATTAAAAACCAAGAAATCTCGTAAAATGCCCAAAAATTAGAACGGACAATAGCCTAATACAGATAAAAACCCTAAACTCTAACCCTAAATTGAACTAAACACACAATAAACATCCAAAATTTTACCGGTACACACATAAACCCTAAATTGAACTAAACACAACCAAATCAGTCATAGAACACACAAAATAAAGGAACTTACCTAAATTCAAGTGATGAATGAGTGAGCAAACGATGGTAGGTTCACAACAATATGAATTATCGCGTAGAGAGGGTAAACGACTTAGGGTCTCGCAGAGGGAAATAATTTTCTAGTGTGAGAAATGTAAAAATGTTTTTAATCCGTGAGAGAAATTATGAAACTCCATGCTTGTATATCACTGAAATTTCAAATATGATGACAATAGGAGTGTAGGCACAAATGAGTAGGTGCACAACTTTTAATAAATTGACTAAAATGCCCTCAAGCCATTTGGGTATTTGGTCCATTAAAAATGGCTACAAATATCCCATTTGTGATTATATAAAAGGGTAGGGTTATGTGGAGGTATTTTTTTCACTGGGGGATTTGGGATCTTTAAAAAATTATGGACTTTTGATGTAGTTCACTTTTTAAAAAAATTAACTTATCTTGAAAAAGGGGTCATGCAAATTTTTTATATGGACCTTGGAATAGGATTTGGTTAGTGACTAATTTAATAACTAATTTAAATACAAAGTTTTGGACACATAAAATTTCTGTTAGTTTGAAAAAAAAGTTGATGTCCATCATTTTGTGATTATATGCTAAAAATAAGAAATGAATCGCATGAATGAAACCCTATTTGACTTAACACCCTTTCACGTGGAGATAAATGTTTAAAACACTGAGTTGTGACATCAAAGGACCATGCGTTGTTATTATTTAAACTCATATACATCATATATAAAAGAAAACCAAATTTTGTAAAAACTTTAATTTTTAAAAATTCCAAAAAATTTTTCAAAATTTTATTAATCAAATTATGTGTTAATATCTTTTGTTAATGTTTTAAAATCGCTTTTCTGACCCGATCATAATTTGAAATTTATAAAATATATAGAGCTTGCATTTGTCTACATCCCTGATTATATAATTGTATACGTACATATTTAAACATGAACGAGAAGTAAAAGCTAAAAAAACTAATTATCAGTTCACAATGATCTAACCCCAAAATGTCTATTATATATGGGACTAAATAATGCCTAGGACCCTTTTAGAAATGATATGAAACAATTAAACTCCACCGATTGCGAAACAGAAGATTTTTGAACAATCCACTAAGAATAGACATTTAATTTTTTTTATATATATGAACATAACTAAAAAAGAAAATAGTCATAATGATGGTTCGGATGTACCCAGCTAACAATATTTTTTTTGTCTTCTTTTTTTTCCCCTCTATGGTCGCAGGTATCGTTTATATTTATGTTTCTTTTGTTGTTGTTATTGGATTGTTACTATTTCGTACTCTCCTCACCACTTTTAAAAATTGAGATTTTTGGTTAATAAAAAAAAACAATATATCTCTTTCATAAATTGGCAAAAACCAATCTAAAAATTGAGTAAGAAGTTTCACTTTATTATACAACTTCTCTTAACACGTTAATCATGATATCTTGCACGTAATGCCTAACTAAACTCGGGCAACTGCAAAAAGGTTTGTGAGAAATAGAGTTCTAACATCGATTCTTCAAAATAGGGTTGTTTAGTAAAATTTTTTTTTACTTCAAATCCTGTAGAGAAAAACCCCAAGCATAAATAATAAGAGAAAAACATTCAAGGTAGTATCACATTAAAGAATGAAGAATTGGAATCATGATGGAATGGAAATGAATTACTACTACCTTTCAAAAAAAAAAAATAGAAATGGAAATGGATATGGATATGGTCATGGATAGGGATAACACTGAATCTGTAAAGTCACATGCATATGCACCCAAGTGTGTTTGTTTGGGAATTCTTTTTTATGTTTAATTTTACTCTAGTTTTTTACCTTTTTTTTTTTACTACTAATATTTCTTTTGGCAGAAACTTACCTTATACCAGAAGGTATACCACACCAAAATTTTTTATTTAGTATAGTTAATTTTTGACATAGACATGAATATTTGACACGATCAAGCACATACAACATGTTAGAAAAACGAAAATTTTTGGTTTGATTTTAAAGGGATTAGGTTAGTTTGGATGATCCATTAAAAAATAATAGTACTAGTATATCCTCCATGGGCCCTGACGATTACATTTTTTTCAAACTTGTTTTGAAAAAATTATAATAAATATTTAAAAAAGAGTAAAGTAAGAGAGGTATGAAAAGAGGTGACAATTTTTAGATTTGTTTTTTAAAATTATATAGTTTTTAAAATCATGTCTAAAATTTAATTTTTTCAATATCTGGTTTAAATCAGGTAAGATTATGTTTTAAAGTAGCATAAATTAACTTCGGTATTATCAAGTTGTTATCTTATTGTGTCAATCCATATTATATTTTGGCATTAACAAATTTCAGTTTAAAAATAGTGGTCAGATTTGTGTTTGAATTTTGAATTATGTTTTAATAATGGTTCAATTTGATTTTATTAGATTGAGTTGTTATTGGAATACCCATATTAAATCAATCACATGATTTTCCCTATTCTCATTTGGGTCTATTATTTTAATAAGTTTAAATGAAAAACAAAATTAAAAAGTATATAAACTTTTGACACGCCAAGATTTGATGATTATATGAAACTAAATGACGGTATGACGCTCATTAAAAAACCCAAAAACAACTTTTCGTTTATAAAAGAAATAAACCCACTAATCAACCAATTAAGCAGATACAACTATACGAGGTTAAATATCTATACCAGAACTATCAAAATCATCATCCATTACACTTACATCTGGACCTTCTCCCATTTATAAAATATTTGAAAAAAATCACTCCAATTAACTTGTGGAGATTGTAGGATTAATTGGTCACGTAAAATAGAGGCATTGATTGTGATCCATATATTATATTTAATAGGATGATAAAATGAAACTTATATATTGAAAAAAAAACCTTTA
>NW_025951954.1:0-2000 GCF_023119035.1 Salvia hispanica
TGACAAATCCGAATGACTCGTGCTCAATCATTAAAATATGAAACTCAAACACAACACACTCCAAGTAGCAGCAAATCAAAATTAGTCACGCTGAACATCGTCATTCCTTACACATCAAAAACAGCCACAACATATGACAAAACGACAGTACAAACAGGGGGGTTAGATCACAAAGAACATAGCTTCCAACGGATCCTAAACGGCGTCCCGCCAAACAGCAGCTTCGGGAAATAATCACTATTGGTTCTCCCACATGTAGTTCGCCAAATCTACACGCTTCTGATTCCAACCGGGTGAAGCTTCGATTGTGTCCACGAATTGGACTTCTGCAGTTGGTTCTACCTCCATGTATGTGGCTTCAGCAGCGCCATCATCGCCTCTCTCGTCTAGCTCAGCTTCAACCGGATCCACTCCCATCATCGCCTCTCTCGTTACGCTTTTTTTGCCTGGCGTCGGTCATTCTGTAAAAAATGGAAACATCGAACGGGAAGCATTATTAGATAGAAGACAACAGCTAGCATCAAGCTGCAAAGTAAGCTACATTCCAACTACAACAACAAAATAAGAGCTGAAGCAAGATGGTAGTTTCTTGATGCATAATTGGGAAGGTAGTGTGTGTACATAATGTGAACTGAACAGTATGGAAGCATTACTCTATTCACAAATGAAAATCAAAAACCACAAACATCAATGTTCATAGAAACAGAGTTCAGAATCGAATCGAATCGAAACTCATATTTAATCAGATGCCCCTACCGGGTAGAAATTGTCCCACAAATAATTCAGCATCTTCACCAGATTACCACCAATTTCAAATTTGCACAAAAATCACGACTCAAGTTAGCAGGACAACCATCTCAAACAAAGCAAAATTTTCACAAAATTATTTCCACCAAGTCGCCCAACTCAATCACAGCACGAGACGACGAAATCGGAGTTTGTTAACCACAATACGAAACAAGAATCGAACAGCAACTTTTAATGACAGTTGTGTTATTAAGAAAGATGGTTCTTATATCTGTCGTGGTATCATGGAAAACAATCTGTACACAATCGTATCTACACAATATAATGATCGCAAATTAGAACTCAATAATGCATCAAAAATTTCAAAGAAAAGAAAAGAACCTTCAAGTTCAATGAACGAAACGTACTTATGGCACCTTAGACTTGGTCATGCCAACCAAAAGAGGATTCAAACACTCGTGGATCAAGACCTTCTTAAAGGGCTAGATACTGAATCATTTTCCACGTGCGAATCCTGTTTGGAAGGCAAGATGACCAAGAGACCTTTTAGAGTGAAAGGTAATAGGGCCAAGGAAGCACTAGAACTCGTTCATACTGATGTGTGTGGACCAATGTCAACCGAGGCAAGAGGCGGCTTTCGCTATTTCATCACTTTTATTGATGATTACTCGAAAGTTGGATATGTTTATTTGATGCGCTTTAAGTCTGAAGCTTTTGACAAGTTCAAGGAGTTTAAGGTTTATGCTGAGACGCATCATGGAAAACGTATCAAGAGCCTGCGATCTGATCGCGGAGGCGAGTACCTCAGTGCCGAGTTTTTGGACTACTTATCGGTAGAGGGAATTTGATAAGGCTCGTTTCATGCGTTGGTTTTGGGTTAAAATTATATGCTTTTGGGGGAGATAATGCACAAATTTTGAGCTTAAGTGTGCAGAAATCTGCTGGATCCAGGAGTTTGTGCTAATTGACCTGACAGATGCAAAATAGCTGATTTTGAAGTAAAATACCAGAAGTCGTCGCTCGGACCTAGGAGAATCAGGAAGTTGACGACAGGAGTAGAAATGGAGCAAAAGCGCAGAAAAAGTCATCTACCTGGTCAAGGAGACAGAATGGCAGAATGGAGCTGAAGCGCAGAAAAAGTCATCTACCTGGTCAAGGAGACAGAATGGCAGAATGGAGCTGAAGCGCAGAAAAAGTCATCTACCTGGTCAAGGAGACATAATGGCGTAATGGAGGTGAAGCGCAGAAAAAGT
>NW_025951956.1:0-16431 GCF_023119035.1 Salvia hispanica
TCTGAAAATTTCTTGCCTGCCCAATAATTTTTGAATTGAACAAATGAGAAAAATTAATGTAAAAGTTTAGAATGAGAAAAAGGGATGGGACTTATCTGGCGCTGCTCGGCGACGGAGAGGCTGGACGGCAGCGGCGGGAGTGACGAACGGAAACGACAATAGTGATTAGTGAGAGAGGGGGATGAGATTGTGCATTGATTTGGGATCTGTAGCTTTGTTTTGATACTTAAAATTGGAGATAGGAATCAGGATTTAGGTTCTGCTTGAACGAGAATATGAGAATGAGCTTGTTGTGAGTGGTGAGTTAGGGTTTAGGGTTTAGGGTTGAGAGAATCTGAGTTTTTGCTGAAACAGAGATAGAGTTGAGAGATATGATACGTGTTGGTGGCAGGGAGTAATATAGTACTGTATTAAATTTTGTTCTTATTGAATATAGTTGTTTGAGGGAGGATATGTGATTTTTAAATCAAAGTCCAATTAGATTCCACATCAATATTATGCCACCGTTTGACTTTGACAAGAAACGTTCAATGTTGTAATTTCACTATTTTTTATTTCCTCAAACCATGACTAGTAACTATATAACCAAATTAACAAATCAGACAACTAGTTACACCCAATTATTTATACCATCGATAAATGTATCTGATTCAGTTCTGAAATTTGTGTTGATTGGTAGCTGAATAGTACTTAATCTGATGTGTTAGTTTTGCAAAATTATTCCTTCCGATCCCACCAATTGTTATTGTCTATTATCATCATACTGAATTACTCTAAAACAAAAAAAAAATCATGAAAATCAACGTATAGACAAAAATAAAGGTCTATCCAAAATCACTGCAAACGAAGAACAATTAAGAAACCCGAAAATGAGGCAAATTGACAGCACACATCTCGACATTCTCTGTCACCCTCCTCCAATAGAGAGAGTGGTTGCACATCAACAACCTTAATCACAATTTGAAAATTATACTAATAACTCCCATTACATTGGTTAGCTATTATCATATTATCAAGGTTAATTACTGTCTGCAACTATATGAAAGCCATTTTTTATTTGATGCATGTTGCATCAAACTTAGTTGATTTAAAGGTTTGATTTTTAGTTTGTTTTTATTATAATTAATAAACTATACAAATCACACATTAATTTTGAAAATATGAACAAGAAGCTTAGTTAAGAACTTAAGACCCTTATTTTCTTACATCGAAAATTCTCTCAATTATATGAAACCTCCAAAACATAAGGCTAGCCATATAACGTAACAAATCAATAAATAACATGAAAAATAATGATTGAATCTTCATTTCTTGAACTAAGAATGGTAGCAATGATTCAAACAAATTAAATCAACTATACATGCTAGTACAATAATTCATGACAACTTTTTTTCTTAGCTAGTCTACGAAACAATAAAATAAGTATAGTATTATATTTTGTATATCAACATCTCTACATGAAGAAAGCAAAACCTCAAAAACACAACTATAATCTCTACAAAAACTTTCTTATCTGAACTTCTGCAAGACACCAATTAAAGATCAGTTGTGGAGAGGATTCGGCCCTCCCGGAGTTTCTCGATTTGAGGAGCCGAAAATTGATTCATCTTCTTTCCTTTTTGATCTTGTCGGACTTGCTGCCGGAAAATGCCATGATAACGTTGAAAGAGATCTTGATGATGAAGAATCTTCCACCGTTGATTCGGCAGGGAGTTCTCGACAATCGGACAGGCGGTCGATGGCGAGGAAGATCAGAATGATCAGCAGAAATGGGGTTTTGGGAGAATGGTTTTTCATAATATAACAAAATTTTGAAGAAGAGAGACAAAATGTGAGTGAGATATGTGAGAAAATGTGTTGTTATATTAAATAGGTCAAATGATTTTAAGTGGAATGACTGAATTACCCCCCATGATTGTTTGTGAAGAAAATGGGTTGTTGATTTTAGAGGGGTTTTATTTGTAGTATTGACCAAGTTGTAGTTATGACTTTTCTTAAATAGTTTAATCAAATTGATGTATATATATGTGAAGAGTAATGTTAAATAATCATTTTATGACTGATTGGGAAAGATTTTAAGTAGATTTTAAACTACTTATGATTTATTGAAATAGAACAATTAAATAGTATTTTGACATTAACTATAGTTAATAATTTATGTATATTTACTAAAATAAATATGTGTGATTTATAATGATGTGACTGCATAATGTTATTGATACGTGAAGTGTATGTATAATTGGTTTAGTGTGAAGTCAAGAAAAAGATAAGTCACTCAAAATATTTTCAATTCCCAGCACTTTCTCACTTGTAATGAATCAAGAATTGAAAATTTGCTCGTGGGTGGTTGACAAATTGAACAAGTACTTAGCTTGATACTTTTGTGTAAATTAAACCAAAGTATTATTATTTTGACATGTATCCTATGAAATTAAAAATTACTCTAGATTTAATGTGAATGCATGTTTTTGAAGTGCCAAATCTTTAAAGACATGGATAGTTTGACTTGTAACAACGGGAATCATTTTAGAAATTAAAGTATTTAATTTGTAAAAATATATACATAGTAGTATAAGAATTGATTGTTAATAGTAAAGTGCCATGTGCCGACATAGTAGTGATGCACATGATATATTAAGTGTTGATAATAAATTATTAGGGGCATTGAATGTCCATATATATAATATGCAAGTGGTCTTCCCAATAAATTCATTGTTTCCACACAAAACTATTTTATTTGTAGACATTAAAATTAGAGGTATTTCTTATGCTTTACGGCATTCACTAGTATTTTGTTAGTACTATACTCTGTAATGGTCTTATTTCTTGGTTGTTCCATCTCATAAATAAATTGTGCTGGATTTGATTTCAAGTTTAAAAGTATATTAATATCATTTTACATATACATTTATACAGAAATAATAACGCAAGCATAAATATTATCTTAGCCAATTAATTACACAATGACTGGTTTTCAAATATACTAGTATTATTGAATGTTGAAGGAGAAGTGGAAATATCCTTGCAGCGACGTCACATTTCTTGTTTGAAGACTAAATAATTTTCAGATAAAGGTCGGCTTCAATGGTCACCACCAATATTATTCTATAATAGAGCAAATTTTTAAAAAAACCACAAAATTTGGTCAATCTCATAACTTAAAAATGATTGATTATACTCGACATTTTTTCTCCATTATACCGATGTGGCAACAAAAAGATATTGTGGACAAAAACTTTCACCTACTTAAACGACATCGTTTAATACACTTAGTCTTTAATTTTTACACATGTACACGCCACCCCAATAAATTTAGGTGAATATGTGAGAGAAATGAGTTAGGTGATTACAGGGAGAGTAAATAGAGTTTCTCCCTTATTTCTCCCTAACTCAACATTTCATTTTTACATCATCATTTTTAATATTATTTAATTTTCCCTACAAATTTGTTTAATAAATAGATTTATAATGAACCCATCGACAACAACGAGCATATGGATATTGGCCGGGAGGAGAACCCATCGACAACAACGAGCTCATCCACTGCTCATTTGCTTCATCAGTGTTGGGAAGTTGCGAACTCGACTCTTTGCCCTTACCCTTACTTTTTCGAGAATTTTTCCTACTAGAGCTCATAATTTTGAAGATTGAAGATTGAAGATTGAGAAAGAGATTGAAAAATTGAGAGAATTGTGTGTGATGAATGGAGGAGGAAGAGGAAGTATTTATAGTGGTGGATTTAACAAATTTAGCCGTTTAAAAAAAAAAAAAAAAACGCCGAATTATCGCCGAATCGCGCCCACGGTGGGCGGCGATGATTCGGCGATAAATCGCCGGATGGCGTTAAATCGGGAGAAAAATCACCGATTTTTCGCCGATTTATCATTACCGATGTGGCAACAAAAAGATATTGTGGACAAAAACTTTCACCTACTTAAACGACATCGTTTAATACACTTAGTCTTTAATTTTTACACATGTACACGCCACCCCAATAAATTTAGGTGAATATGTGAGAGAAATGAGTTAGGTGATTACAGGGAGAGTAAAGTAGAGAAGAGTCTTATTATCAACAATATTCTATCTTTTACTTTACTCTTTCTCCACTTTAACTATTTATAATTATTTTTTAAAAAAGAGTGCGCAAAATGAAATGACTCTACTACTATGGAACATAGGGAGTACTACATATGATATAGTCATTTTTTATAATTTGAAACTTTAAAAAAGTATTAATAATTAAATAATTGGATGTAAATGACTATGATTATTTCATTGAAAACGAAATACTAATACAATCACTTTGGATGATAACATGAGGAAATCAAGTATATATGTATGTAGTCATTTTTCAAATTTAGAATTTCATAATTATTCGATAATAAAATAATTGGACGCGAATGACTATGATTATTTCGTTCGATGATAATAACATTAAGAAATTAAAAATATATTTAATTTACAAATTTAAAAGTTATTTAATAATAAAATAAGTAGATGTGAAGTACAAAAATATGATTTCTTTTGATGATAACGCGTAAAAGTTAAGTATATTTGCATGAGTTGTTTTTATAACTTAGAATTTTAAAAATTATTTAATAATAAATTAAGTGGATGCGAATGAATGTGATATTTCATTTGATGATACCACTTATAAATTCAGTATATATATATAGTCATTTTTTAATTTAAAAATTTTAAAATTATTTATTAATAAAATGATTAGGTTTGAATGACTATGATTATTTCGTTTGATGATAACATGAAGAAGCTAAGTATATATGCATATAGTCAAATTAAAAATTTTATAGTAAAATATATGCATGAAGTATTTGATAATAAAGTAATTAAATGTAAAATAGTATTATTATTTATCTACAGAATCAAGTATACACGCATGTAGTCGTTTTCATAAATTTAAATTTTATAAAGTATTAATAATTAAATTGTTAGATATGAATGACTATGATTATTTCTTTTCACGATAACACTAAGAAATTAAGTGTATATTCACGTAGTCGTTTTCAAAATTTGAAAATTTAAAATTATTCAATAGTAAAATTGCCGAATGCCTATAGTTACACTTTATTTTTATGATAACACTAAAACATTAAGTGCATATGCATGTAGCCATTGTTATAATTTAAAATTTTTAAAAATTTCAAATATAAAATAATTGGACACTGATGACTTTAAAAAATTCAGTATTTTGTCAATGAGAATGCTTTTATTAAATTTTTAAAAAGTTAATTCTATGATATCTTACTAAAATATTGTACTTTTATAGTAATAAATTTTGTAACATCCTAAAGAATGGGTTTAGATAGAATTATATCTGTCAGACTATAGAATAGTAGATAAAATCACCAAATTAGAGTTTTTATATAAAATAAATTATATTCTTTTAATTATTTTGTAGGGCACGACATATTATATGTTGTTGGACATTTTTTTAACTTCAAATGTTGTCTTGGAAATAGAGAAAATTCTAGAGACCTTGAGAGAATTATGGATTTAATGTTATAATGTCATTTGTAATAGCATGCAACCACAAATATTAAAATATTGTATAAACATTAAGACAATTCCGCCCTCCTCATTCAGGAAAAATAAAATAAAATTCGGCAGCCTCCTTCTCCTCTACTTCAAGCATATGTTCTTCTACATTTCTTGCGTTTTTGGGCAAATTGAATAACAGATCGCGCAACGAGAGGATGATCGGGGTAGCTCTTCGCTTCTATAACATTCTTATGCCTAGTAAATGAGTAAGTATCGAGTTTTAAGGGCTGGAATTTTCTGACTTCTTGAGTATGGATTCGTATATTGTTTATTCGTTGAGTCACCGACGTATATGTAACGTTGGAAGATTGTTGAACACATTTTGGCGATTGAATCAAAGGTTATAGCAACTTAGCTTAGTTTGGCATGTTACAATATTAAAGTTGGTCTACAAAGTTTGTTTGGAGTGTAGAAGAGTAACACAAGATTAAATAAAATTATGAAACTAAGATTAGTATTAAAACAATGATGCTCTGTTTTTGTGCTCCCTGTTACGAATTGTTAAGCCTATTTAGAGTGGCTAAAACTTAGACTTAACCATTTTGATTTTATCTTTGATGAGTCTAAACGTTCCCTAAATTTTTTTGGAGAATTTAGGAGTTTATTTACTACATGTTTAAATTGTTTGAACAATACCATCATAAACTGTCGAAATTCTGGTAAACTGCCCTATTTGTATGTTTTATTAGAATTATTTCGGACATTTTCTCTACAGGTAAAATCTGTTGAATAATTTTTAAATTAACAATTTAGTGTGCATCTGTCCTGAGAATTTTATGATGAATTAAAGAGTATAGATACAACATATCAAAATTAGTTCGAAAATGTTGTCAGAAACTATCCGAAATTGATACTGTGGCTGAATGAAGATACTCCCACCGTCCCAGATAATTTGGGGCACTTTGACCCGGCACGAGTTTTAAGAAATTTAATGGAAAGTGAGTTGAAAAAATTAGTGGGACGTGGGTCCTACTTTTAAAGAATTAGTTTTATAATAAAATTAGTTTTAATTTATGCTAATGCATTTTGTCAACTTATTACTTACTTATTTTAGATAAATGCAATCCGAAATTCTTAATGAAGAGTAGTAAAACAATGAATTTTAATAAAAAAATCTCTAGATTGAATTTAGGAGTAAAGGCAATCAATTAAGTAAAATGAATCAATCCAATCCCTATATATACCTCTTATCTCATTATTTGACCAATTTTTTCAAACATTCTATCCACTAGACATAGTCAATATGGGTTTTCGGATCTCGGTCGAATCCAAGGAGCTTTGCAGCCACGGCAGCTTTGAAGTCCACAGCGACTCTCCCGCCCGAGCCTGCACCATTGTTAGCCCCATGGGAGATGTCGTAGCACTGGTAATGAATCGACCAGCGTTATACCTTTATTTTAAGAACAAATCAAAACTTCATGATTTTAGTAGCAATTATCCATACTGAAAAATGCATGATTATTAAGCCCCTACTAAACTATTTTTCAATTGTATAAATTTTTCGAATTCATGATATTTTATGTGAACTATTTGCAAAATCCTTTATTATCTCAACAAAACATAAAAATAATTTTCACAAAGTTTCAAACTCAAAATTTATTATTATAGTACTATAACCATTATCAAAATAAATTTATGCATCCGACCCTGCTTTGGCCCTATTGCATGTAAGAACGTGCAATGTTGGATTTTCGGTTGTGACAAAAAATTGTTAAATTATTGACAGATTGGTGTGAATAAGGAGTTGCAACGATTGATGAAGACAAGAAATTAATATATCATGTGGAAATAAGGTTTGGTTCCGATCAAGCTTTTGTTTTTGGAGTGATTGCTGTTCTTGACTACATAGATGATGGATCTACAAGATGTTGACCATTGTTACAAATTTATTTAAATAATTCTTATTAATCAATCTGTTTTTTTTTTCTCCTTTTGAAATATTAGTCAATCGACGTTTCGAAAGGGAAAAAATTTGTTTGAGATTCGTTTGTATTTCATGTATCGTTATTTTATTTTATCAGAACACATGTCGAACATATCGATATTGGTGAATGATTGGATATGCACTATGCGTTTGTAGAGCTAAGTATGTTAGCTACGTAACGCAATTATATGATGTGTACGTTTCATATTTGTCTTAGTCAAGGACTCAAGAAGGATTGGAAATTCAGCAACTATTGAATAAAGGAGATTCTTGTATCAAAAGTGATTGGTTCATTATATAAATATATTATATAGTACTCCACAAATCTTGAATGTATACAATTTTATCATGACTCGTCACGCACCCTTGTTTTCCATATTTTCCATGTGCTAAAAAGTGTTAATTTTCAAGATGGATAGGAGTATTTATTTTGTTACAAGAATGTAGAAAAGGGAGATAAAATGAGTACAAATAAGTTATTGAATGTTGATGGTGATGAATTTAGAAAATAAAACTCGTGGGGTTGGCAATAGGCGATGCACGATTCTTGCTGAGCATTTGTGAAACAAGACCCAAAGTGTGTATTGTTCTTTAATCAAAATAATTTAATATAATTGAATGAAGTCAAAAAAACATTTCTCTCTCACTTTATTTGGGCCGAAGGCGGAGCTGCCATGGGTTGATGAGAGACTGATGGGGTTTTCCGACAACAATCATGAGCTGGTGGTAGGGTCAGTCGATCCTTCGATCCCGTTAAATCCGTACCTCAAATGTTAGATGTCTTTATAATGGATCCACTAACCTCTAGTGATGATTGAGGCAAATAGTTAAAAGAAAATGGAAAGTAGATGCAGAAGTTGAGAAGTTTGAATTTGCACGCACCAGTACTGAATTTACTCGGAAAAGGAATATTGTAGATAATAACAAGTAGAAAATTATAGTAGTGGTCATACTCATAGTAGTTGGAGTGAATCACAAAATTGTCACTAACTTTACCTACATAAATTACATGTTTAAAGTCCAACTTGAAAATGAATGACTTGCTTTCCGAGATGCTTCACTTAGAATAGTTGAGAACAATGACAAACTCAGACATTTCACGATGCGGGAGTCCATAGGCCTCCTATGTCTCCACGTAGCTTTGTCCCTGGTTCAGAATGACATTAACACTAGTTTTATCAATCTTCTCACACAGTCGGGCCGGAGCACCAAAACATAAAATTATGGGTCGACCTATGCCTACATTCCATACAGAGAATCCGCTTTTCGCAAAAAATTCAGTTGGGCCTGACAGCTAACATCTTCCCAAAATCTAGCCTGTCTTGACACTTCTATGCACTGCGCCAATTGAAAGATGATTCTTTCTTTATATGGATAAATAAATCCAACTTTTTAAAAGGCTGCGTCACAAAATGAACTCGAACTCAAAACCTTTAGCCTCGAGAATTAACCACTAGGCCAAGTAAAGTTTGTATTTACATATTTTGGGAAGTGTTGAGACTTAGAGTAAATTTCCAAATTTGTATTGACAAAATGAAATACTTCAACTATTTGATCTGCAGTTAATCTTGATATGTATCAAGTCTCGACAAACAAAACTGGTAAACTCTGCAAAATATTGCAGTTTAGCTTTGGATCTTCTTCTCAATGGGCTAGTCTTTCGTTTTCCTCCACCTCCTCCGCTTTCTTTTCTATACGAATCGGCTTGGGTTGCTTCTATCTCTGCAATTTCTCAGGTATATCAATGCAAACATGTTGCTGCACCAGCAAACCACTCTAGCTAACCGAGACGAATACTGTTCGCATAATTAAAAAGCGCAAATCACGGTGCCCACATAAAGGCCACATCGCAGAACTGATTGCCTGGCCCTGGAGCTCAGAAAGCCAAAGTAGTGCAGCAAAGTGACCCAAAGCCAAAGTAGTGCAGCAAAGTGACCCCTAGAACGGATTCGCCATCGAGAAAAAACACCTGATACAGCAGAAATATTGTAACTACACTTCTACGATTCCAATGCATCATCAAGCAAAGAAACACAAGAAAAAATATTCCAAAAAACAGTTGTATGACCTACCGGTAGGCTGTTTGGTAGAGCAAGAACCATAGAGTCATAGAGACATGGAAGGAACACGTCAGAAATCTCTTCAACAGATCTGGAAGGTACGCGATGAAATAAACCGTAGATAATTTAATGTTACACTATGAACTCTTTTATACACATAAACCATTTCATACATGTAGGGGTAAGCAAGGTACATATAATGACAAGTAAATTATAATGTAAAATTACTTCTAATCCCTATTATGGCAATGTCATTATGTCTCTAAATCAGTTTCCTTAAAAAAAATCAAAAATTGGATTCAGGATTTCAAATAATGGCTTATTAACTCGTAATTGTGAAATTAGGATTTAATTAGTATAAACGCACCATGATTTTGAGTTTCATAGGACCTTGAGATTCAATTTGTCAAGGTCCTCTAGTATTTATTTATTTTCTTATCTAATTTTAGACTAGGCTTCTTCAAATTCAAGAACCATCCCAAGGAAAGGAATTTGGGGACATATAGACTATTGTAAATACAAAAATATGACCAAGAAGAGGCACATTCATCGGCACAGGTAAATCTGTGACCTTTGAATTGAGACTGCAAAAGAAGACAGCTAATTTTGATTATTGAAATTTAAAGGACACAAAAGGAATTATTTTTTCAATTCTATTTTCTGTGTTGTGGATTGCATGTAGAGAGGGGTTTCTCCCTTGGTGGAGGACACATACAATAAGAAAATCAAAATCCAAATCAAAATGCCTAACACAAACTCTTGTGATTTAGTCAAGAGTCCATTTCCCAACCAAACTACAGCAAATAGGTCAGACCATAAACCAAAGGATGTTTTTCCTCAGACAAACCACCAATCCTACAGCAAATTCATGATGTAGAATAATCAATACCAAATTTCGTTTGAATTTGCATAACTGTTCAAAACATGCTAAGAGAGTCTGAGATGAGAAAAAGGTAAAATGCCAAACATATTCATCTTCACGTGTGATTTCTGAGGATTTAACATTCTTTAATTCACAAGCCCCTAAAGTTCATACTGTACTCCTTTTCCTGGCTGTCACATAACAAACAAATTAGAGGTTAGACATTTGGCTCTTAGTGAAGACTGCTCCAAGTTTGACATTTTAAATTACTACATAACAGAAATAAACCTTTCTAAATAGATGTATGAGAATTCTCGGTTTTTCAAATCCGCCAGCAAAATAGCAAAATATAACTCAAATTGAAAACCCATTCATACTTGGTCTTTAAAGTGATCAGAGTATGCTTACAATATACTTTGACCATCCAAGTTGCCTCACGAGAGCTCACTTATCACTCGCTCACACTTGTCTTCCAGAATCTTCACAGCTTCAGTGAACAATACTTCAGGGGGCAATGCTCCCGTAGATTCAATTGTAACTGCGGAAGTAGGAAATAAAAAGAATCATAAGGTTCTACAGACAAAAACACTAAACACATAAATTATCCAAGCTTTATACACTTAGAGTGTAACTGTATTCTACAGTAAGAGATTGATGTTATCTGATGCAATTAGAAATTGTGCATAACCAATCCTACAAACTATCAAATAGGGATGAATTGAAGAAGAGAAGTATAAGCAAACAAGTTAAAAACAACTTTTCATAGAAATGTTGAATCAACATTTCTATGTTTAATCAACTGTCAACCTGCTTTACTCAAATGTTGAATTTCTTCATGTTGTTGCAGCTCAGGTGGTACAGATTTAACGATTATATGTTGTCATAGAAATTAATTGGTATACCCAGGAAAGAGAGCCATGATAAAGTTCCACATTAAAGTCCTACAGTGGAAATAAAACCAAACTCCTACTTCAGCCACTATATGAGAGGGATTTTAACATTTTCAAATTTATACTTACAAATGAAATGATCTTTTACTCGCCGAACTGCCACAAGCTTTTCCCAATCATCTCCCCTGATGCATTCGCGGCAGAGGGTACAAGATCTAGGCTTGCCACTGTTGCTCTTTTACAACCTAATTGACAGCAACAATAACTAATGAGTAACAACTTACAAAAAATCTACCTGATGGACAAGACCCATACATCTGGAACAATCTAGTAGATGCAAATAAGTTCCAACACGGTTCACTAAAATTTAATGAAGATAAAGAACATCAGCTCACAAGTTAGAAGTCAGCATTACCTTTACCAATATCTTCAATGTCAAACACTTTTTAGGACATTTCTTGACAAGTTCTTCAGCCTTTTCATCCACAATTTCTTCTAACAAAACAATCTGCACATTTAAATTTTGTGTAGTGTTACACTCTTACTCTTATTTGTTAAGTAAGATAATTTAAAGAAATGATTAAATTTTTTAGAAGTAGTATGTCTAGTGGGATAGAAAATTATTATACCTCAGGCAGCATCCTGTACCAAGCAGTGCCTACAGGTGACCACTTAGCATGTGTCTTGCCCATTCCTTTCACAGCATGCGCTTCCAGCTCAATTTCCTGCACGGTGGGATATTATTCTAGAAACTGGAGTATTTGGGCTGCTTAGTGTTGCTTGTACAAAATGACTAACCAAACCAACTCCTAGTTTGAAGTTTGAACGTAATGAAACCAATACCAAACTATAATGACGAAAGTGAAACAAATGGTTGTGATGGTACTAGTAATTATATATGTACCAGGAGATGGGGCAGCGCGGGGTGGGGGGAGGAAGGAGTGGTGGAGCAGAAGTAGGGAGTGGGGAATCAGAAATATGAAAATTGGGGAAAGGGAATCAATTAAAAATAACTCAAACACCAATATGAAGGTGGCATGCAAGAATGCAATGAAAGCATTACAAAACCATACAAGAAAACAATCAGTCGCTAATATAAGAACCTTTGAGTAGAGTCTCTATGCTCTTTGTATTACAGTCTAACCATGTATCAGGGTTCTAATAGTCATGTGCAGGAATTGTCTGAGCTATTTCAGATTATAACTAAGATGAGTTATTTGTCATGATTTTACACTTGAACTAATTAGACTATTTAACAAACACTCAAAGATTCACCTTAATCTTTGCTTAAAGAAAAAGATCATAAATATCAACACTACAACACCTGTTTGGGTCCAAGTTTGGCAAGAAGTATATTCCCATGCTTGGGCAATTGGGTTGTTTGCAAATTCTGGCATGGAATCCTGACTACAACGAAAGAAGTGTAAGTTTTTGGTTTTGATGTCGAATCTTGATTTGATTTCTCTGTACTTAGTTTGATCTCACTGCCATTGGGCAACCACTTTCAGTTCTTGGACTTCACTTTTTTATATAGTTCTACAAAATGGAAAGACATTAAGATTGCATTCTAAGAAAATTTTACATAGAAAAAACGTTTAACATAAGATGAGAAATATTTTTCAGTGATTGGGCATTGAGTAGTACCATCAATATATGGCCCTCTTTCTTTCCAGATTGGGCATTATGTACCACCCTTCATTAGTATAGTTTAAAACAATGGTATTTTTCTCATTGGGTTCATCCTTTTCTGGAGAAGACCTAAAAGCATCAGACATCATGCCTGACCAACTGACAAATGAAATCAACTAAAGAATAAGAAGAAATTTTAACCTGACATATAATTGAAGTGTCTTGGATCAACTTTAAGTGGGACAAGACCCAGTTGTGGGAGAGCACCTCTCTTGAACCACTGAGGTGTTTTTTGCAAAAAAAACCTTTTCAATAGCCATGGTGGGGAGCTAGACCAGAGAGAGATCCGCCATCAGCCCCAAAATTTTTAAAAAGTACTATATACTTATCTCATTGACCAAGTTCATATAAGAAAAGGATCAAGAGATGAAAGAAAACTACTAGATACAAACATTCAGCATTACACCCTAAACAAATAAAATATTTGGAACCAGACAATTATATCTAGCACTTTAAACATAATCAATTACTGGTAAAAATTCACAAATTTACCACCCTTCATATGTCAAACTCTTTATCTAAACCAGAGTCAGAATAAGTAACTCATATTACACCGTCATCAACTTCAGTACATTTCTCTGCTGGGAACAAGATAACTAGCACAGAATCGATGGTGATCACTGCATAAATCCCAGTAACCAATACAATTATTTTTAATGATAAAAACTATGATATTATAAAGCAGAGCAAATCCAAAACAATGATATCCAAGTGCAGGAGAATATCCATACATTGCTTAAATAATAAACTAAAGAGTAAACTCCAGATTATAGAACAACAAAAAATTTCTTCAATTAAAAGAAAACAATCACTAAAAAGCGCAATCAACTCGCACCTCAGCTATCAGGATTCTTCGTAGAGCATTCGCAATAGTAACATCAATACCAGTCAAATCGAACTCCATGTCATCCTCCGAGAGACTAATCACTTCAACCTTAAAATTTTTGCGAAACTCCGACAGTCTCAAACTGTTATCCACTCCGATCGACGCATACGCACCCGAGTATTGGATACTCTCGGTCTTTGATGCCAAAATTAAAAAAATGCATGGATCAAATTAACTATCGAAAAGAAATTTAACAACAATTGGTATGAAAATTAGGGAAGAAAAGGTGCACGTGAATTGGGGCATCGGAAGTGCAAGAGACGCGGGTCCTCTGCAGTTCCAAATGCGGCGGCAGCTCTCCTTTAGGGAGATCAGGCAAATCCCACACAGGAATTTTCTGTGAACTTTTCCCAGAAGACATTTTGTTTCCTCGTAGGGAAGGAACAGACGTGAATGATTTAGGGTTTTGCAGAGAATATTAATTGGAAGGAGACAGGGAATGTTTTAGGGTTTGCGGAAAATATTACTCACTCATCTTGAAAATTGTCAGTTTTAGATTTCGTCAGTCACAGATTAATTTCACGTTTTGGTAGTGGGCTATATTATTCTTAATTCTGCTACATTTTATTATAAAACTAATACTCCTACTGTCAATTAAAAATGCAGCGTTTCTTTTTTGATTGTCATTAAAAATGAAAGCGTTTCTAAATAAACAATTTCTATCTCTACTTTTTACATCTCTCTACTCTTCTCTCTCTTATTACTAAAGCAATGCAGCTGCATAAAATCGGGTCCGATTCAAATGTTGCATTTTAAGTGGGACAGAATACTTTAAAAGTAGGCCCATATCATAAGCTTTTTAGATTACTTCAATTCAGTTTTAAAAGCGTGCTGTCAGCCGGAGCAATTTCGTGGAAATTCCGTTCTTTAAAGCCTTTGCCAGTCGAGCCGGGACGAATTTTCGTGGAAGGAGGGAGTAATTTTATTTACATATGTTGGTTGGGATATGCACAGGAGGTTAATGGACCTCGTCTGTGGGCCCGAAGATACATCAACAGGTTATTGGGCCTGGTCTGAGGGCCCAATTTATTCATTATGCAACATCAATCTTTCCCCTGTAATTTCCAATTTGGGGGATTTTACAAATGGTACAAGCCAACTCACAATTCCATTTATTAGCCAATAGATTAAGTGACACAATACATTTTATACATCAAATCCAACGGCTAAAAGAATTTCACTTATTTGAAAAGCTGATTATATCACATCATTTTCATATATAAACATCAATTGTATGTACATACAACTCTAGCAATTGCTTTGAGAGGATTTCCTCCACCCCATAAAAAAGAGGATTTTCACATCAAAATAAAGAGGGTTTTCACCTTAAAAAAAATAGGGAGAACTAAAATTTCAATTTGAAACACTCAAAACTTCTCTATAAATACCATATACACAAAAATACATGTATTTATATATTATTGCACCTATTACACATAAATGGCAAAATAGAGAATAGATGCAATCCTCTTGCATCTTCTTCTCACACTGCACAAAGAAAAACAAAGGGAAAACTCAAAAGCGAAAGGCAGCGAAATACATGTACATTTTATGTGGTTGTATTAACAAATTAGTAATACCTTCAATCGGTACCTTAGAGAATTTTTGTTCTTTGTAAAGGAGATTAACCAATTAGCGAGGACGTCCCAACTGCTGGCAACTGTAATTTAAAGATATAAAGATATAGTGTATAAACATCAACGAAAAACAGAAAGTAAAGACTTATTAAAGAATAGGAAGAAGACAACATCATTACAGGTTAATTTTTTTACCGCAATACATAAAATTATAAATGTTAAGAGATATTTTTTAAAGTTCATGCTTTGACTGCAATTGTATACCTTCTATCAAGTCACACCATTTTTCTTCAAATATATTCTATGCATTGCAGCTACAAACAAGAACTGCAAAAGAAAGGCAAACTCAAAAGATAGGAGGAGAGAAGATGAAGAAGACTATAAAAATCCACAAAAGAAAAGGCATTAAACACGAGTAGATGAGGGAGAGCAGTATCAAATGTAAAAAATGAATTTCGCGTTTAGTGACATCACAATTGAATGAAATTTTATCAATAAAGACTATTATTCTTTGAAGAAACTTTATAATGGTGTACTAACATAGAAAAACACATAAGTAATTTGGCGGGGAATTAAGGAATGCTTTAATATTTTTACCAGATAAATAACAAAAACTCAATAATAAAAATAGACTTTTGTGTTTAATCAATCACATCACTCATGTCAGGAAAGCAAAAGGCATCTTAGAGATGAAAATTGCAATCCTCACTACACTTATGTGGATAAAAAATAAAATTGGCATGGAATAGAAATCTAGATAAAAATATATAAGAATGAGTGAAAAAAAAATAAGGACCACTTAAAAAAATTAAGGGTAATAATAGTTGGGAGCAAGACCATTAGTTTGTTGGTATTTCAAAATTTCATGAAATTAAATTACAAGGATTGAAGATTAGAGATGCATAGAGTTGAAATAAATTGATAATAAAGTGATGTATAATCTCTCAATATGACAATATGAAATCAAAATGACAAGACAATAAG
>NW_025951957.1:0-6000 GCF_023119035.1 Salvia hispanica
AGATCTCAAATATATTTGATCTCGAAAGTGGTGATGGATTCAAACTCGAGACTTTTTAAACCAATCATTTCAAAGGTTATTGTAAATTTCAGGTATCTATATTAAGGAGAACTGTTCTGCTGCCCACCTTGTGTGAGCGTAGTGTGAGCGACACTATTCCACGTAGGAGAGAGGGGGAGACCTGATTTTATTTTATTTTTTTTCTCTTTCTCTTCATACTTTTATCTCTCTCCTTTTAGATTTCAGAATTTTGGATATATTTCTTCTCTTTCGATTTTTTTCTGCATCGCTACCGAGAGTTTGTCGGAAATTCGCCGCAGAACCTGGTCACGGCGGGATCAGACATCAATTCGGCAGTGCTCGGGCGCGCCCAAGGAGTCCCAGCGTGCGAGCTCCTTGGATTCGTACGCCGCGAAGACGGCGAGCTTCCGCGTGGATGGGACCGAGGGCGAATTTGAGGTTATCTGCGAAGCCGTTGGTTTTTCTGGAATAGACGATTTCGCTATTTCCCGGAGGAATATGAGGCGATGAAGGTGGGGTCTTCTTCTTACGGTAAGAAATTGGAGCCTTTGTATAGAGAAATTGAAGTTGATTGTGATGATGTTGTTCAATATTCTTATGGTGATGGTTAAATTGGGGCTATTGATGTGATTCATCGCAGAATTGGGGGTTTGTGTGTCGGAAATATAGATAATAGTTACGGTAAGAAATTGGGGGAAACGGGGGTGTTAAAGAGGTTAGATGATGGTGTAAATTATAGTGACAAGTTAAGAGTGAGATCAAAAGCATCTCGAATGAATGGAATTAAGGGGGCGCGACGAACTATATTGGTGCCCGATTGGGATACAACAACAGGCTTTTTGCGGTAGAGTGATCCTTGTATTCCAAAGTTCCAAAGCAGATTCTTTTCGAATAATGGAGAGACTGAGGGGGTTGGCCGGGATAGGACCGAGCAAGAGAAGGGTGCGAGGATAGGGGGGTTGACAATAGAAGAGAACCGTGCATTATCAAAGTCTTGCTCTTTCTCTTCAAATGAGGATGATTCCTCAAGTTCCATGACTGAGCCTTTGTGCATTTCATCTAATGATAGATATGGGCGCGTTATTCATGACAGGCAGAAGGGCGAGCTTTTGGAGCGTGGAACATTTGGATATGTGTATGAAGGAATTGCGGAGTAAGTACTTTATTTTGAGTATTTGTTGCTTGCATTATTGAATTTCTAGGATTTAGAGTGTATCGTCATGTGTATGTAATCCGAGCAGGTGAAGTGTGCTGTTGCTGATGGTAGATTGGAATTAGTTGTGGTCATAGTTTTGGGAGGATCTTGATGTTACTCTGAATTTACTCAAAGAGAAACCTAAATAAGTAAAAATAAAACATAAAACTAGTGGTGAACTTTAGTCTTTTGTTAGCAAAGGAGTAGTTGCCAGTAGTGGTTACTTATAACATGTCAGTCAATTCTCTCAATAATCTTTGTCAGTTCAGTATGTAATTTCGGGAAGAAGTAATTTCGTAATTTTCTATGATGCAGTGGCGGATTCTTTTTTGCTATAAAGGAAGTGTCTTTGCTTGATCAAGGAGAGGATGGAAAGCAAATGTATAGTCTAAAATTTGTTGCATGAGTGTAGCAAAAAACAAGAAATATGCACTTATCAAATTACTGTAACTCTTGAATATTGAGATACTCCTTCGGTTTTGTTATACGCTTATATGTCACTGGCTCGTGTTTTAGTGTTTGATGTTTTGATTTTATGCTTTCTTCCAAATCTGCAAAACTATTAATTGATATTGAAGATTGGGCATGAAATGGATGTTCAGCTTCCAAAAGCAGACTACTTATATTGGTTTCTTCATCACTCATGATATAAGTGACTCTTAATAACTGAATTATTGCTGATCACCATTACAGAAATCTCATTCTTGTAATAAGTTTATGATCAAATAAAGTAGCATCTAAATTTAGCACTACTACATTCATTAGCTTTGAAGTTCCTCTGCTAATTATTTCAATTGTCTATTCTTTATGTTTGTTTTGTACAAAATTACCTACGAGTATTTCAGTTCAATTATTGTGGAGACATATTTTGTCCATAAAAATTCACAAAATAAATGACCAATCTCATGAAACCAAATTTAATGCATAGAGGGGATGAAAATAAATGATTAATCTCATAAAAAAACTAGACGTGTTCTCATAGTATTCTCTTAGCAGCAACACAGAGACAACATAAAAAATAATTTCAATAAAACTATGGAGATTAGTCTTTTTCGTTTGCAAAACCATTGCCGCCGTAACCATTGTGTACGACTAATCTGAAATTTGAAGACAAGAGTGAAAATAGTAAAGTTAAATTGATTGATTACCAAAACAACCATAAAATATAAATGATAAAATTCAACAACGATACATTCACGTACCAGTCATGCAATTTTGGACAATTACGTTTGTCATGTGATACTCCACTTAGTCCACATCCATGACAAGCTCTAGCCTTTGAAGTTGACTTCTCTTTTGACGATAACATTCTTTTACCGCATCCCTTTGTTCTTATATTAGAAGGATCGCCAATATTTCTGGGTTTATCTGAGTTCTTCCTTGTTTGACTACTGGGCACAGTGGTTGAACTAGCACCCATCTCTTTGATTTTGCCATGTAAGGAATCAAGTTGTTCATTCAAAAACTTTGTCCCCTCATCACTCAAAGATGCATAATCAATCAATATTGAAGCCTTATAGGATAAATTGGAGCGTCGTGTCATCAAAAGTCTTGTTGGATCATCATTGGTATTTTCATCATCTAGTGCATAAACAACACCAATCTTTGCTTCTTGCGTCCATCTTTTGAGTATATACTTCTCAGGTAGTTCAAATATTTGGCTAATGCGGAAGAAAGCTAGCATGTGTCTGCACGGAATGCCATCAAACTCGAATTTTCCACAACTACAAGATATATGATCTCTTTGTCTATCATGCATGAGTTGCCTTGGTTTTGAGGAGGAACTTTGAAAACTTACCACATTGTAAATCATGATATCATCTCTTGTAGTGGTATGCTCCACAAAGTAACCATGACTTTGACTCATTTCATCTTGAAACTCCGTCCATTTTTTCTTCGTGTACACTTTAACCATTTGCGTTTCCATCGGCCAATTTGTTTTGATTTTGGGATGCTCATTCATGTCAATATGATCAGCAACTAACTCATTATGTCTTTGGTGTCTTAGTGCTCGGTTGAATCGAGTGATAAAATCCATCAATGAGTTCTTGTGAGAGACATACTTTTTGAAAAATGAATGTGAACTCTCAGATCTCTGACTACTTGACATCCCAGCAAAAAATACATGACTAAAGT
This sequence comes from Salvia hispanica, assembly GCF_023119035.1. NCBI lineage: Eukaryota > Viridiplantae > Streptophyta > Magnoliopsida > Lamiales > Lamiaceae > Salvia > Salvia hispanica. The sequence continues at coordinate 3,353 of NW_025951957.1, forward strand.
ATGCCGGAACCCACTTATGCCGCAATTCATACATCAACAAGATCCAACTATTTTGCTCTAAGTTAGCAGATCTAATAACATCTTTCCAACCATGCTCGAATTCCTCAGGAGAAGTAGAATTTTTTATAACATTTTTTATGCTCTGATAATGCTCTCGGAAAGTCACTGCTGAAATCTTGTCCGGAAATTTATTCAATATGTGCCACAAACAATAACGGTGTACTGTTTGCGGCAAAACTTGTGCAAGTGCTTTCGTCATAGAAGGATCTTGATCAGTGATGATTGCTTTCGGTGCACCTGTTGGCATAGCTTCCATGAACTTATTAAGCAGCCACAAATATGATTCGGTCTTCTCGTCACTTAGAAATCCACAGCCAAAAACAATTGTTTGATGATGATGATTTACTCCTACGAACGGTGTAAAAATCATTCCGTACTTATTAGTATTATAGGTAGAATCAAAAACAACAACATCACCGAATATACTATAAGCACTTCTTGATTTATGATCTGCCCAAAAACATCTTTTGAACCTATTATCTGAATCTATCTCATAGTCAAAGAAAAATGATGAATTTTTCTCCTTTTCAGATGTGAAGAATTCTACCAAAGTTTCGGCATCGATCCCCTTCTGTTCATCCCTCATATCTCTCTCGAGATTCCTGATATCTCTTTCAGTGCAACCTACACTTTCAGGCCCCCCATGCTCTATCTCCATTAGTTGCATTTGCTGACAAGTCGGTATATTAGCTTCTGAAAATTGTTGTGTCAACACTCTCTTCGCAGCAGAGACACTACGGTGTGAACGGAGTAAATGCACCTTTGAAGGAGTAGAAAGGTCATGATTATGACCTTCAGTGAATAAGCTAATACTCCAATAGGGTCCAGTTTGTTGTTTGACAATGGAGATCTTTGCCTTACAATCAGTTCTAACTTCACCACGAGCTCTTTTCTTGATCGGGCCACCACTCGACGATGCTCGATTTTTTGAGCGGGCTTCATCAGTTTGGCCAGCTTTAAAGCATACAAATTGTTTCCAAACAACTTCATTTGTCATCTTATTCTTTTTGCTATTGCTTATTCTTGCACTAAAACCAGCTTCACGTGCATATTGGTTGTAGAATTCAAACGCATCATCTATTGATGCAAATTTCATTCCAATTTCTGGCTTTCGATCATTCGCAGTTTGAGGAATATGCAGTTCATCATTCATATTTTCACTCCTTAGACTAAAAAATAAATTTACAAAAACATTAATATATATAAAAAAAATAAGTAGCAGACAATACTAGAACCTAAATAAAACTAAAGATTAATGGTTGATTTAGTATTTGCAACATCACGTATGTCGTTTAATTAGTTTCTGAACTAAAAACTTATGCAACACAGTAGTTGTTTTACTAAATTTCTCCAGAGACCAAACTTTTTAACTACAAAATCTATAATTTCCCTACATTGAATAAACATAAGGCAAATAGACTAAAATATTACCTGACCAAATTTGATGCAACTCGGTAGAGAGTCCAGAGAGGAAGAGAGGATACTTCAAAAATTCTGATAGAGGAAACATGTGAAGGGTATAATTTTTCATAAAATAGGTCGAATAGATTTGTATAAGTACAAAAAGAAATAAAAAAGGAAAACAAATCTAAGCCTAAAATATTGAATCAATTTAGATATATTATAATGCGTAGGGAGAGAATAGAATCCAAACCAGAAAGAACTAAATTTTTGGACTCTCTCCTACGTGGAATAGTGTCGCTCACACTACGCTCACAAAAGGTGGGCAGCAGAACGGATCTCATGTAAAAAATTAAAATAGCATAGAGTGTGTCAGACATCTTTCTCTCTTCTTGTTCTGTATATCTATTGTATCTCTACTTTTACACAGTGACTCTTATTTCTTCTCCCCCCATCTCTCTAAAAATCATACTACAAGAAGAACAGTTATGGGTACTCTCTTCAATTTCTGCCCCAAACACGCAATAATTATACAGTGTCCGGCGCCGGCAAGCCCCCGCTGGAGCGGGGGCTTGTCCCTTACTAGTTCCGCCGCTACTTGCACGCCTCTCGAGAAACATTCTAGGGATAATCCAATTACTTAAGGCTAAACACATTTAAACTTGGAGATCTTATGTGATGACATAAAAAAATATGATATAACGGTATGAGTGGAACCTATCAAATCTGTTAGACTCTCATCACATGTGCAGTCTTATACTTACATATTCTCAAAATCCATCATTTTCTTGTGTGATTTTCAGTTCATTCATATCCTCCAACAATTTACAAGTAGGAGTCATTCATTCTCTATGCTCTACGCATCGACAACCACTCCCTAGGAATCAACTCATTGTCCATATCTATGCATCGATGATTACTCCTTACTTTTGCCTTGGATATTAAGACAATAATATATATTTATTTATTGTTAATATATTATATTTTGTTTTATTGTTATTATATAGTAGTACTATTATATTTTGTTATTTTAAATTTATTTATTTATTTATTATTGTTTATATTTTCCCCCTAATACTTCATTTGTCTCATATTACTCGCACTTTTCTATTTTGACTCGTCCTAAACTACTCACATTATTTCTATTTTAGAAAAGAATTCGGATATTTAATTATCATATTATAGTT
>NW_025951958.1:0-2000 GCF_023119035.1 Salvia hispanica
CTTGTATTAAATTGTGGAATCAATTTAATTAGGGCATGTTCGATTCCATAGAGAAGCCAAGAAAAGCCAAGAAAAAGGCTTTTTATAAGGTTGTTTTTTTTGTTTGATAACATGGAAAGAATTCTTGAGACCCGAGGAAATTTGTTAGGCCCGGGGATAGATTCACAAATTACCTTGTTTACTTTCCTCCAATTTTGGGCGGAAACTAAACTCTTTGGGCAAGAAACTCAAGCATGCCCTTCACATCCTTCACCCTATTCTCATTTTCTCTCTCGTTTAATCACAGTCGCCTGCCCTCTGACCCATTCTCTCCTTCGTTTCTCTACTCCGGCGTCGGTGGTCGATAACCTTAGACCACAACCGTCCCATCTCTCTCTCCCTCTCTCCCCATATACCTGCAATGCTCGATTTCAGGCGATGGGGCGTGGTCTTCCAGCGACAGTGAGCGGATGTAGCGGTCATTTTATTGCGCAACAGATCTGAGTCTCGTCGTCCTCTTCATACTCCGAACTGATCCCCTTGGTTTCCCGGCGAACCATGGCCTCTTCCTCCTCCGTCTTTTTTTTTTTTTGCAATTTTCACAATTTGGTAAGCGATTTGGTGTGAGCAACTGCCTACTATGAGCCTCTTGTTTAATTGTTGTCTCTTCATGCTCCATTCATCACCGAATTGTTGTGGGTGTTAGAGTGCTTGGGCAAATTTTTGTGACTTGAGGCAACTGAAGAAAGGGGATGACCAATTTTGACACTATTCAACGCAGTTTCTAGAATTGTTGCCCTCCTTGTTCTTCAATTTTTTTGATTTACTTTTTGGAGTCTTGTGCTTAGGATTTTAATTAAGGCACCGATGAAAAAAAAATTTAGATGTGGGCATCTTATTGTTTTTTATTGGTCGAATTTTGTTCTTGTTAAAATATCCTTCAATACTTCACTCATGTTTTCTGGATAATCATTAATTAATTAGATAATAATTAGTAGTAATTTTGATAATTTAAAGTAGTGGTAAACTGATGTAAAACAAACATCTGGTGAGGGATAAAAGTGGAAGTTCACTATTTATCATGGTGCAAAATTGAACTTATCAAACGCAGAGAAAAGAAAAGCTTTTCCGAAGAATTAAGAATATATTCTAAAATCTTTTCTTGAGAAACATTTTTCAGAGAAAAGTATCAAACATACCCTTATTGTAGTATGATGACTTTGAATAGAGTTTGGATGTTCCCATGGCATTACATGGTGAGTTGTTTTTATAATGAAAAAGAGGAATCACGTTATAGTATGATGAAAGCTGGTTGTACCATAAGGACACCCACCACTGCACTCCCATCATATCACTCCCATTTCGGACATTCCACCACCTTCATTCATATGCACGTGAACCATCTTACCTTTTTCATTCATTATTTCTTCCATTTCATTATTCAATTCAAATTTTTACTATTCCAAAAACAACATAGGTGTTGTTCATTCTATAGTTTGAATTACAATTTATAGGCATCTTAAAATAGCTGCCCCTATCCCCATTAATTCACCACTAATTTCTTTTTTTTTGTCCGCATGTAATAAACATCCTTATTTTTTTTTTCTTATTTAAAAGAAATCAGTTACGCTTACGCCACTCTTCACACACTCCAAGCTTACTATATTCTTTGCATAATTAGACTAGCATTATTTTATCATTATTTTAGACATTGAAGTTGCAGTTTAGTCAGCTACCCACAAACTACAAAAGATACCTTGCTCTATGCTCTCTCTTTTATTCTCAGCCGATTCTTTGCTCTCATTTTAGTGTTTCTTTTTCTCCTCTCACCTTTCTTAAAACCTTACATTCTTTAGCACCACACACCTACTAAGCATATTTATCCATTTTTGACATACATCACACTTTGCCCTTTCCAGCACAATAAAAGAAAAGTTTTGTTTCTTCTCTCCCTATTTTTTGTAAATACACTGTTCCACATATCCTAATGAAATTCATCCCAGCAAATTAAAGAATAGATG
>NW_025951959.1:0-23097 GCF_023119035.1 Salvia hispanica
TTGCCTCAAATTGATGAGGTGATCCAACCATCTCCGAGTTGATTCCACCGTAATCAATTCTTGGGGGAAGAGGTTCTTCTTCTTCTTCTGGCATATTCTCCAGTTCAACATCGTATTTCTCCCTCAGCAGAGTCAGCCTTATTGAAAAGGCATCAACACTCTGTCGTAGACTCTGCAGATCTACAGAGAAAGACAGCTGACCTCTGACACCTCCTGAGCTTTCGAGCTGTGGAAGAATCTGATTGGTGTAACATGTTTCTAGTAAATCTTCAAACTCCCATATGGCCTCTTTGATTTGTTCATCCAAATCATTCACCTTCGCCCTGATCTTGTTGTAGCCGGTCTCGTCCAACTTTAGCAGAACTTCCTGCAAAGGACCGATAGCTTTGGCGGCGATTAGGATGACTTCTAGAGAGAGAGGAAGCAGTGAAACGCGAGACGATTGTAGAATACATTTCATCGTGTTCTTGAGAGAAATGGCAGCACCATAAGCCGCCATCATGCAATTGAAATTTGAGTTATCAAACACAGCACAACAGGTGATCTATTCACGGAGGAGTTGGACCAAATTCATTTGTCTCTTGTATAGTTATTTTATTATAACCATACCTGCTCTATTATTTATTGAAGGCGACGACAAGCATTGTTAGTTGGAAACATATATAAGCCGGCTGTAATAATAATGTTTTTCAATTCAGACCACGGAAATATCATGGAAACTGTTTGATTTGTTCTTATCTATCAATAGATATGTATAACCAATGGCCGTTATATTCAATACTTTTAAAGTCTGCTAACTCATCAAGTGTATTAAAAATTTCCATACAAAACGTCAATTTTAGTCCTACACATACGACCAAAATATGAATTTAGCTCAAACCATTCACTTTTTGAAAAATGGGTCCATAACAAATGAAAATGTCTGCCGAAATAGTCCTTTTTTTACGGTTCAGTTAAAATACTAACGGTCAACGCTAATTGGCATGACCGTTATTTTTTTACGAAACCGTCAAAGAAGGACCACTCCGAGTCTCCGACAAGAATTTCATCTGTTATGGACCTAAAAGATTGTTTTAAACCAAATTCATACTTTTATCATATGTTTAAAACCAAAATTGATCTTCACCGAACATGGAGATTTGTAGGTAGTCTATTTGCATAATGGAGAGAATTGTGCCGGCGCGCGGCCCATGGGTATTTTGCTAACATCTCTTAAGTTGGGCCCATTTTATCTTCGGCCTTGGTCCTTGATGCAAAATGTACAAACTTAGTAATACACAGGAATAAGCTAGATGAAAATCATGTTAATAAGTATCGAATAATATATAGTCCAATGTTGAATAAATTCTCATAATAATACTACTAGTATTTTCACCATATTTTGTAATTTTATTTTCGTACAAGTGACCAAGAATGCCCCTAATCAAATAAAAATGTTGAAGTTGAAAGGATGAGGAATATATGGCTTTATAATGGAATCTCTTTTGTTATGTGTTACCTAATCTATACTAATATAAAAGACGAGTTTTGGGATACATTTTGAATATTTAAGAGTTTTCGGTATGATATAAGATGTGGCTAATATATAAAATTTATGATTGATTATCATAATTTAAAGGCTAAGTTGCCGTTACTATCATTATTATGCATTTGTGTATATGTAGATCTTATATGTAAATATTGATGAGGCCGTTGCCTATCTAAAATTGATGACATTTATTATTTGCTAGAAATTTATGTTATATTTCAATAGATATAATGAAGGATTATAATCCAGTCAAAAGCTATATTCACTAACGTATATATTAGTATACATTAAAACTTATTGAATTTCAATCATAATGTCATTAATTAAAAATAAACGGTTTTTAAAAATTAATTATAAATCATTGGAGAAGTGAAATGTTTTTTTCAACTATAAATCTATGACATGTGGTGGCTCTAAATCCACAAACTCATTACGTTATTTCCTATTTCTATGGCATTTGTCATAGAATTTCTAATAAACTTTATTCTTTGGTTTCATCTTCCGACAAATATATTCTACGGTCTCCTATAAACGTTGATAGATTTGATTAATTCTCATTGTTTATGTAATTGCAGGAATTATATACACTATGTGAATTGTGGTGTTGGAGGTAATTGCTTAACGCATAAAATTAAAACTTTTTTTTATGTAAGTATGAGATTCGTAGTTTACATCCACTCACTCATTACATTATTTCATATTTCTATGACATTTATCACTTAATTTCTAATAACCTTTATTCTCTGGTTTCATCTTTCGACAACCTTTATTCTTTATTCTATGGTTTTCTATAATTGGGCTTGGATAAATTTGATTAACTCATTATAGGAATTATATACACTACGTGAACTGTGGTGTTGAATACAATTGTTTAAGCATAAAATTAAAACTTTTGTTATTGAAGTATGAGATTTGTAGTTTATTTCGAGAATTGGTATTGAGATGTAACATTTTCATTCATTTCAGTTACAGATGTAAATATTAATATAATATGTCTTCTAAAATAATAAAATTTGATATCGAATTGTTAGTTGACCGCAAATAAGGAGGAAATAGGGTTGAGGCGTAAGTTACGGCGAACGTATATTTAGTGTGTAATTATTTTTAGGCTTGACCTTGGAAATAATTACATGCACAATTATAGCAAGCAATATATATTTTTTGGCTGAAACGTAAGAAAGATTGTTTGAATTTTTTTGAAAATTTTAATTTGTATCAACGAGGTTGACTGTACTTGTGATTCCACTGTTAATAATGTCTATTAAAAAGTCTCCTTAGTATTGATGATTATTGCTTTGTTTTTTTTTTTTTATGTAAATGGTATTCAAGTTATAAAATTATGATTGTTGTTTTGTGTTAGATATAAAAAATTAGTCATTGGAACTTTGATTAATTTTATAAATAATGCAGATTACATACCATTATCTTAATATGTGTATGCACTTGGTTGATTTTCAAATTTGTTAAATTTAATGTTTTGGGGTTGTACATTTAAATTATTTTACATGTTTGTGATTTTTAAACCTTAAATAATATAGTTGTATCGTATTTAAAAATAATTAATTTTAAATATAAATATATTTATGAAATCAAATTAATTCGTGCATCGCACGGGTGTGATACTAGTAGAGGTTAAATCCGAGATGTCCATAATGACTGGACATCATGTTGTTATTTTTCACTGAGCGTTTCAATGTGGGTAGGAAATTGACATTCTTTGACGAATGTCTCATTGATCATTTCCAGGTTCCAACTCCTAGACATGTAGTCTATGACAATTAAATTAGTTTATTAGATTTCAATGATACGTGAGTTTTACTTTGTCATACAAACAATAGTTATGATTGCATAGGCATTGAAGTAGTACAAAGAGAAGAATGTTTAGGGCATTGAAGAATGTTCAGAGAAGAAGAGATAAGAGAACTGTAATGACGGCAAAAATTAGAAAGACAAAAATGCCCTCTAGTGTTAAAAAAAGAAAAGGAAAAAAAAAAGGTAAAAGACTCGAAATAGTGCAAATGGACTTGAAATGATATTATACCAATTAGGGGTGGCAAAATGGACAGTGGGTAATGATAATTCCCATTTCGACTCGATACTCTACCCGCCGGGTATCGGGTACTCGTTACCCGACGATAACGGGAAACAGGGCGGGATCGGGTAGTGTGCTTTAGACCCGCTACCCGCCGGGTATACCTGTTTATACACGATATTATATGTCTAACTAAACCCGCTACTCGTGTGGGTAAACCCGTTAATCCCGATAATACCGATATTTTATTACTATTAGACATATACCATCTTTTAATTCTTTATGGAATCCAAGAGTTCTTCTAAAACATTGTTATATTCAACGAACATATAATTGAAAACTTACCGTCGATATTAATACAATGAATTAGGAACAGTGTCGGTTATTAGGGTTTTCAAATTTTTTAGCAGGGTCTCGGGTCAGGTACCCACAAAATCCTATACGGGATGCCTGAAACGGATGTTGGGTAATCCCGATATGTTGCGGGGTGGGTATTGGGACAACAAGTTTGGCTAAAATCCTCGCCATACCTAATACAAATATGTAGATGTTTGTGAGGATATTTTTTAAATAGATAGTGATATAATGCAAACTCATATATTGTACAAACTCCAAATTATGATCTGGACCATTAAAAAATATCAACAGATGACAAAATAGTAGCAACATAAAATTTCAATACAGTGTCAACACAACATTAACCGTTGACATTTTTTATTGCTACTATTTTATCATTTGTTGACATCTTTTTATGGTTCAAATCATTGTTTAGAACTTGTACAATATTTAGAGTTTTTTTTTATCACATTCATTTTTGAAATATAGGTACATGTGATTGTTCGAATGGCCAAACATAGGTACCAAATTGTAGTTTATAAACCGAGTAACCGGTCAGCTAGTAGACTAATTAATTTGCTAATCAATGCAATTACAATCAGAGTTTGGGCTAATTCCTTTACTGGGTAACGGACTAATAAATTCAATTATTAACCAAACCACTAATTAATCACCAATAACAAAAATTTGTTGATTAGTTTAGGTTTTCATGTTTCCAATTGATATAGGAGTACAACTTTCTTTGTTCCAACTAGATTGAAGCAAAACTTTTGGAACAATAATTAAGAAATTGTATTGTGGATTAAACGAAAATAAAACAAAATAAGGTTAGATGAATAAATTAGGAGAGATATGAGAGAGTAAAGTAGGCGATTTAACAAAGTAAAAGTTATCGAATGTTTTCTTTTTATTTAAAAAAAATGACTCAACTTAGTTGAGACATTCTAAAAATTCTAAAAATGAATTGACTCTTAGCTGGGACAGAGAGAGTAATAAATACTTGACTTCCTCTTAACTATATCATTTGTTTAATTTGAGTCAATATTAACTACAAATGCTAGATTGGTTTTTTCACTTAAATATAGACCATAATGAGAGGTATTTTTGTGATACCCCAATAATCACCGTATGTGAGCATTATTTGTTAGCTTTGCTCTCATTTAGTCAACTTTTAGTCTTATTTATTGTATACATTTAGTTTAAATATTATACTTTATAAAGTATTGTTATTTACAAAATGACATAAGACCAAAACTTAGATGTGTTATTTTATTAATTTATTTGAAGTTATAGAGTAAATGAACAAATCATATATTGATTTGAGTGATCTATAGAAAATAAATTATAAAACAAACAAAAATGCTAAAATTGACAAAACGAGAGTAATGATCACGTAACGCAGGTAAGATATGTAATACAACATTTATATGACAAATTATCTCTCAATGCTGAATTATTCATTGAGGTACACAACAAAATTTATAATTCAATGATAACCTTTCAATGTTTTCAATTTTTTTTTATTTCTTCGTCTTCGTCTGCTATTAGTTGTCACTAGTTGACCTGAATATGATTTTAAGAATGTAAAAAAGTGGATGAAAAATTTAATAAAAAATGAGTCATACTTTTTTTATATTCATTTCACGATAGAATGTAAGAAAAATATGTTATTGGAATGTAAGGATTATTATTAAAAAAAATAAAAAATGAAAGTAACAAATACTACCTCCGTCAAAAAAATGGTACATTAACCATTTTTGGCCGTCCCCATAAAAATAGAACACATTCATTTATGGAAAATTTTCAACAAATAATAATCATACACATCATTCCACTAGCACTTCTACCCACTTATTTTTTCTTTTTATCTCTTACTTTTTTTCTTTTTTCTCTTATTTTACTAATTATACATTAAAATCCGTGACATACATCATTTATCCTATTTTTTTTGGACAAAGGGAGCATTAGGTGTACCAAAAATTCACAGATAGATAAATAATGACGAACTGATGGAATTATTATTATGCCAATTTCAACCGAGTGGCTAATTTATAGGCAAAAAGAACTCACTCGAACTTATTGTGATTCATGATAAAATTTAAATTTCAGTCTACTGAAATCTAGTTTTGATTGATATCAACAACCTGCTAATACATTACTATTATAAAGTTGTTAAAAGAGATGTTGCTAATCAATTTCTTTGAGACTATATATTGATAATATATTAATGTTTAATTCTTTAATTACTTTCTCCATTCGCGTATATAAGTCCCGTTTTTCCATTTTGATCCGCGAATAGAAGTCTTGATTCATTATTATTATTATTATAAATATTAAAGTTATCCCGCATTCCACTAACTCGTTTCATTCACATATCATTTAAAATTAATATACATAAATGAGAGATATACTACTAAATTTCTATTATCCACTATTAGAGCACTCCCAATGGCGACGGCGATAATCCGGCGATTTTTCGCCGATATCGCCGACTTATCGCCGGCCATTGGGAGGAGGTCGGCGATTTTTCGGCGAATTTCCTACCGAATTTACGCCAAGCGGCGTTTTAACGCCGAAAAATCGCCGGATCATCGCCGGCCACTGTGGGGAGCTGTTCGGCGATAATCCGGCGATGATCAAATTTTTTTTTTTTTTCCTTCAACGGTCATATTCTAAATTCCACCCCTATAAATATTTCATCCTCTTCCTCCATTCATCACCCACAAACTTCATTCACACAAATTTTCAATCTTTTTTCTCTCCATCTTTATTAAATGAGTTCTGATTCATCGTCTCGTGCTCAGTCCGACGAGGAAATATCACATTCTTCTTCCGAAGAAGAGGTACCTCCCGCTCCCACCGGATGGGATGTAGCGGGTTTCGCCAACAACCCAATCAACAACTATATCTCCCGCCGCATACAAAGCGAGATCGCTCGAATGCAGCAGCCACCCCCCTTGTAAATCCAGCAACAAGCTGGGCCGATATGGTTTTATTCGTACGCCCGAGCGCAAAAGTTTGCGCGCAAGGATGTGGAGAGGGCATTTGGGGTGCTCCAATCGCGATTTGCACTTGTAAAGGGCCCGACGCGCTTTTTCTACCAGGGGGATATTGCCGATATCATGTATGCGTGCATCGACGTCACCAACGACCCAAGTGTTGCATCATCGAGTCACGGTGTCTCAACCGAGTCCGCCCGCCAGGGTGTACCGCACAACGAACATGATCGGTTTCAGGCGTTCATGGACATACACCAGAAGGAGGCCCATCAAGCACTACAACACGATATCATCGAAGAATTGTGGGCAAATAGAAACCGCGCCCACCGCCCTTGAATTTTTTTTTCTTTGAATTTTTTTTTTTTGATTTTTTTTTTTTTTTTCCATTCGTGTACTTTTTTTTTTTTTTTTTTTAATTTTCTTCGTTGTAATGTGTACCCGTGTTTAATACAACGAACTTTATTACTATTATTTGTTTTGTACTTATAAATTAAATAAGCTAGCTTTATTATATATTAAAATAAAACAATTAAATTAGTGATGATGTAAAAATGAAATGTTGAGTTAGGGAGAAATAAGGGAGAAATAAGGGAGAAACCATTCAGAGGTTGGCTAAAAGTTGGCTAAATACTCGTGGGATAAATTTTGGTGCTGATGTGGCGCTGATGTGGCAGGAGTTAGGGAGAAATAAGGGAGAAATAAGGGAGACCATTGGGAGTGCTCTTAACACTTCTTAAAACCAGTACCGAAATAAAATAGGAGTCTTATTCACGGGTGCAAGGGTTATAATAAATGTTGACTTTATAAATCTTGGACCCCAAGTCGGAGGGACTAAACAGTCACATACTCACAGCCACAGGGGTATAACAGTCAATTCGCTGAAAGTATCTCTCCCTAAACCCTAGCTCCTTTTATATAGATATGTGCACTCCCACCACTCTCCTCCTCACTCTGCATTTCGCCTCTCCTCCCCCATCTACATCTCGATTGCTTTGAAGGTTAGATTTGCTTTCATTTTTTTAATCTTCAGCTCTTGTATGTTTTTGTATCTGTTTGTTTGGTTTTGTGTTTCTGCCGATTTAAATTATCTAAATCGATTTGTTTGTGGAGGGTTTCCATTAAATCTCGAGATCTATCGGATTGTTTCTGATTCAATCTGAATAAATCTCTACGAACCTTAATTATCTATCACAGCATGTTGTTTATGTGTTATTGTTTTGCACTTTCGTCGGTTGGACCCTGCTTTACTTTTTCCATCAGTCATATTTGTTTTTAAGCACGTTCCATTTAGTCTATATAGCTTTCTAATAAAACTGTAATTGAATCTGCATCTTCTCAATGCTCGTAAGTAAGTTTGTACGGTATTCGTATCCATTTCTAGTTGTAAGAGGATTATCTGATGCTGGTAGAGAAAGCCATTGGATAGCAAATTAACTATTTTTTTTCAATTTGGGTTTTTATGAATTAATAATTGTTTTCATTTATATTTTCCTAGTTCTGTGATTTGGCTTTCCCATTTCTATGGTTAAAGTAACCTTTGTTATCTAATAAGCTTCATGTTGTCCTTTTTAACTCCGTTTGTTTATTATTTTGGTGCAGATCGAGTTATCTGTTTGAAATATGGGTAAGGAAAAGATTCATATCAGTATTGTGGTCATTGGCCATGTCGACTCCGGGAAGTCGACCACCACTGGACATCTCATCTACAAGCTTGGTGGTATTGACAAGCGTGTGATTGAGAGGTTTGAGAAGGAAGCTGCTGAGATGAACAAGAGGTCGTTCAAGTATGCGTGGGTTCTTGACAAGCTCAAGGCTGAGCGTGAACGTGGTATCACCATTGATATCGCTCTCTGGAAGTTCGAGACTACCAAGTACTACTGCACCGTCATTGATGCTCCTGGACATCGTGATTTCATCAAGAACATGATTACAGGAACCTCTCAGGCTGATTGCGCTGTGCTCATCATTGATTCCACCACTGGTGGTTTTGAGGCTGGTATCTCCAAGGATGGACAGACCCGTGAGCACGCTCTTCTGGCTTTTACTCTTGGTGTGAAGCAAATGATCTGTTGCTGTAACAAGGTATATCATAGCATAAACTCTTCTGTTTCATATATTCCTTTAGTTATGTACTTTATGCTTGATTTGTCACTGTATATGACTGTATGCTTAATGTGCCATTGCTTGTCTTCTATGTGACTGTGATGCCCCTCAATTTACCTTCCTGTGTGATGGATGTTTGGTAAATTGAAATGCAATTTACCTTCCTGTGTGATGGATGTTTGGTATATCAAAATGAGGAGTGGTCCTTCATTATAGACAGCTTATTGTGAATATTTTGGACTGTAGTTCAATTTGGGAGAGCCCACCTGATTCAGGGTGGTAGCTACGGGTTCGAATCCCGTCAGTCCTTTTGTTTGTGATAGTATTATATGCACTTGTCTGTTATGCATGCATTGCATATTGGTTATAATATTGTTAATCTTAACTCCGTACATCTTATAGTGATAAGATTTGACACTCTGGTTATTGGTGTATCATATTGTTTTCAACTAGTTATTTTTCACATGTTCCAACTTATTACACCCTAAAAGTTATTCTATCCCCTTTGTGATAGCTTGTGATGCGCTGACCAGATTTTCATGTTACTTTTAGCCTAGTTCCTAATAATGTTCTACTAATATTTCCTCAACATATTTGATGCCCTAGGCATAGAACTATTCTAACTGTTACCTGGTACTGTTGATTCACATTTTGGTTTGTTATTTTGTTAGATGGATGCTACCACTCCTAAATACTCCAAGGCAAGGTATGACGAAATCATCAAGGAAGTCTCTTCCTACCTGAAGAAGGTTGGTTACAACCCTGAGAAGATCCCGTTTGTGCCCATCTCTGGATTTGAGGGTGACAATATGATTGAGAGGTCGACCAACCTTGACTGGTACAAGGGCCCAACTCTTCTAGAGGCTCTTGATGCTGTCCAGGAGCCAAAGAGGCCCTCAGACAAGCCTCTCCGTCTCCCACTTCAGGATGTCTACAAGATTGGTGGTATTGGAACTGTGCCAGTCGGAAGAGTTGAGACCGGTGTCATCAAACCTGGTATGGTTGTCACCTTCGGACCAACTGGGCTTACCACTGAGGTCAAGTCTGTTGAGATGCACCACGAGGCCCTCCAGGAAGCTCTCCCAGGTGACAATGTTGGCTTCAACGTCAAGAACGTTGCTGTGAAGGATCTGAAGCGTGGTTTTGTTGCATCGAACTCCAAGGATGACCCTGCCAAGGAGGCTGCAAACTTCACTTCCCAGGTCATCATCATGAACCACCCTGGTCAGATTGGAAATGGTTATGCTCCAGTCCTCGATTGCCACACTTCACACATTGCTGTGAAGTTTTCTGAGCTCATGACCAAGATTGACAGACGATCTGGAAAGGAGCTTGAGAAGGAGCCTAAGTTTTTGAAGAATGGTGATGCCGGTATGGTTAAGATGATTCCGACCAAGCCCATGGTTGTGGAGACATTCTCTCAGTACCCGCCTCTTGGAAGGTTTGCTGTTAGGGACATGCGTCAGACTGTTGCTGTTGGTGTGATCAAGAGTGTGGAGAAGAAGGACCCATCAGGAGCCAAGGTGACCAAGGCAGCAGCCAAGAAGGGTGCCAAGTGAATCACATTCACTCCACATATCATCTCTCGTTTTGTTTCTTACAAGAACCTCTTATTTTATGTCGGTCTTAAAACTTCTTGTCTTTTAATTTCTGTCTTTTGGTATTTGTCGTGCAATTTTGGCTCCCAGAATTGGATTCTGGATCGCCGATGGCGTATGTTAGTATGACTCTGCCTTTTGTCTTTTTATAGTATTATTGTTTTTCGTCACTTATTACTTTTCTAGTTTGCTTATTTAATACATGTTTTTATAGATTTTCTTTTGTTAATTTTACGTTGTTTAGCAGGCGCTTTATTCCTACTATTTGGGGTTTAGGTCATGGTTAGTTTTTGTTAAAATTGCACTGTACTTGAATTGCCGGAGGGCTGCAATTTGTGGCAGACTGGTTAAGACCTTTTTTCCCGTGCATTCCTCCAAATTTGACGTATCTACATATGTATTTTTTTCGATTTTTAAGATAATTGCCCCAACTTGTGAAGGCCATTCTCGTCCATTCAAATTTTCCCACAAGTTGTTGCACAAATCACTTGCCGTATCTCTTTTCCTGAGGACATGTTTTATGATGCACTCGGCCATTTAAAAGTTGCGTGGCCCGGTAAAGCCCAAGAAGCTATCCTTGCCTAAATTAGTTAATTTTTTGGGCGTTCTCCACTGAATATTTTGCTTGTCTTGGAAGCTGTGTCTAGAAAATGCAGTTCTCTACCAATATTGTCCTTCCGTTTATTTACTCACTCGCAACAAACTTTTATTTTCTTCACCTGATGGTTAGAGCTCGACACTGAGATTGCTGTCTAAGAAGGTGTAGATGGTTTGTATTTTTTACAAAAGTGGATTTCGTCATATTATATATCTGAGTTTAAACTGTTGAATTTTTCCTACTAATTAACTATTCGATTGGGAATTTTTTCTAGAAAGAAATAGCAAATCTGGAGATTATGTGGCTAAATGTTCCGGTGGAGATGACAATGGTAAAATCAAAATACCAACAACAATAAATTTTGCATAATAAATCAAAAGCCCTCACCAGAAGAAGCTTACCTATACTTTTGATCATCATCTCTTCTCAAAAAAGAATGACTGCAATGGAAGAATTCTCAAAAGATCTCAGCATTTTAGGTTTAAGCAAGAACAAATATAGAAAAGCACTCACAAATGTGAGAATAGAAATGTCAAATTGGTTTTAATATTGTGTAAATTTCCCATATACTATCAAACTTAAATTGACTTACAAGCGTCTAATTCTAAGAGGTACTACCAAACAAAAAGATACTATCAATTTTTTTTTACTAAAGTCTCTTTTTGGTCCTTAACATATGCCGATTTTTTGATTTAGGTCCATAACATTATCTTTTGAATTATTTGGTTCTTAACAATTAAAAATCAGTCACATTTGGTCCGAAATAGACGGAACCGTTAAAAATTAACGGTCAACGAATTTTAAATCAATTTTGACCGGATTAAAAGTTTTAATTATATTTAATTAATGTCTAATATATAATTAAGCAAAATCTGAAAAATTACAAAATTTTAAGTAAATAATAATAAGTATAACAAAATTAAATTAAAGAAAATGAAATCGCAAATCTCTCGATCTCTCTCAATCGAGAAATTGTGTCGATCTCCTGATCTCTCTCACTTTGCACACCTAGTTTTCGCCGGCGAATCGAAGTGAGGTTTTCGCCGGCGATTCCACCGTAGTTCGCGGCGGCGATTTACATACAAATCAATTGTGGATTCAACCCTAGATCTACTTTTTCTCAAAAGCCATGACAACTCTACAAGGGGAAGCTCTACTTTGTTTGTGAGAGAAAAGATTGCACCATTTCAAGTGGTGCGAACCAATTGACCCCATCGACGAAGACGACGGCGGCGGCGGCACTTCTTCGACGTCGCTGGGCGAGAGACCAAAAGTGACAGTTTTGGCTTGATTTTGGCATCAATCGATGAAAAAATTAGATTAGTGTTGTGAAGTTTTGATTTTGTTTCTTTGTTATTGTAATGTTTGTTTATATGTTGAAGTTGAAGTAATGAAGTTTGAGATGATGAAAAATCTGGACTAGTGAACAATCAGCTTAATTGTAGTGCTCGTTGTGAACAATCTGGAATGGCGAACAATTTGTGTTTTCTTTGGAATGGTGAGAGCAAGAAGAAGTGTGTACAAACTTGGTTGCACACCAAGTGTTTGATAAAACACCCTCCAAAATTCAAAATAAATTTACTAAATCTGCTCCAATTATAGGGAGAGATGATTGAATTTTGGTTTTAGATTCTGAAATGTTAAGTTATGACGTTTTTGTTTTGAAATAAATTTTGTGTTTTGTAATTTTTAAGTTAATAAAAATAATTTAAGAAAAAATTAGAATTCATTTGAAAAAGAAAAAAAATCTAATTTTTAAAACTCTTAATCCGGTCAAAATTGATTTAAAATTCGTTGACCGTTAATTTTTAACGGTTCCGTCTATTTCGGACCATATGTGACTGATTTTTAATTGTTAAGGACCAAATAATTCAAAAGATAATGTTATGGACCAAAATCAAAAAATCGCCACATGTTAAGGACCAAAAAGAGACTTTAGTCATTTTTTTTCTACTACAATTGTAAGATCAATACCTTGTTCAGGATTACCCTTTTTCATTACATTAGTATACTATTAAACATGCTATATATATATATGCTTTCATACCTTCTATAACACGCACACTCTATCTCTCATATCAAAATTTTCACTCATTTTGTTACTGCCATTTCAATTTCTACTTTTTCTTTAAAACTCTTTACTTCTTTTTATTTCTTCTATTTATTTTCATCTTTTTCGTGTTTTGATTTTACTAACAAAACAAACATTAAGATTTAGAAAAACATGAAAATCACTAATGATACCAAAGAAGAACCGAGGTAGTTCCTCTTGGTGATCGCCACATTCAACGAAGGTTACTGATGTTGACAAAGAGACATGAGATATCCATCCACCTAATGTAGATATTTTTGACCCATCACGTAAATATGGTAAGAAATTTTCTAGTTTTGACAATTTAGAGTTATTTTCAAAATTAGTACTTGTAAATAAAATTCCAAATACGGTATTTTGTGTGTTTTTGTAAAATGATGATTCATCGGTGTAGTAGTTTTGATGATTTAGGGTTATTATCAAATTAGTACTTGAAAAAAATTTAGATAGGATCTGAAAGGAAGAACAAGATATGGAATAAAGAACGTATATTGCAACAATCAACAATTACAAATCTAATGAGTTCTGACCCTTTGCTAGAAGTTTCAAATGTCAAACATGATGTGCAAGATTTGAATGTTTCTAACAGTCATGCTTCAATACAGGAACCACTAAGAAAAAAGAAGAAGAAAAAATAGTCAAGAAAAGAGCCAAATGAAAGATGCAAAAGACTCTAGGGGAACAACAATATGACATGACGGAATGGTGGGTGAAAAATATCAAATAATTAATTAGTGTGATAATTTGAAAATTTCAAGAAAACACATACACCTCCACTAGACCACTACTGTGAGTTTCAAGAAACGCCGAGCTAAAGATGTAAAAACAAGCTTTTGTTGGAAGGTAACCCAACATTATTGTTATCATTTAAATTTTGTTTTTCAAGTTTTAGTTTTGTTTTACTTTGTTTTTTGTTGTGTTTTATTGAGTATTGCAGCATTTGGAATCAGTCAACAGTCAGCTTAAAATATTCTGGAAGATCCACACGTTGCTCAGTGGCCGACTGAGTCAGAGTCACCGACCCGCTTAGAATCCATTGTTGAGCCAGATGCAGCTCAGCGATTGCCGACCTCAAGTTAGCGGCCCGCCGAGTTTTCCCAACAGCATCTTCCCAAGCCACGCGATGTATTAGGGCATCTTTATAGCTTTATTAGTTTTATCACGCCCCTACCTACTTTTTAAAATTATTCTTCACATAGTTTTGTAAACCACGATTTTCGAGAGATTTCTAACGGACAAAGTCGAGTTGAATAGTACTGGGCCTTTGTTCATATATCGGCCTTCTAAGTATTGAAACTTGCACACTAAACAGGTAGATGTCACTAGATATGGGCCCAAAATTGGTTATATCTTACAAAGTAAACATAGTCTTAGTCTTATTTGTTTTATACACGTAGTTTAATTTTAACTTTATAAATTATTATCATTTTACAAATTACATAAAACCAATTTTTACTTTATTAATTTATTTGAAGTTATAGTTTGACACCCCAACTCCTTTTAACGTATATTCTTTAGATAAAATAAATTTTAAATTTTAAATTAATTAACCCACGTATCAAATAAGTAAAAATGCACGTATCAAATAAGTTCAAAAATCAAACCAACATTATTGGTACACTTTTCAAAAACATTATGTATCACACCTCAACCCCTCTGACGTACACATTTGTAATAAACAAAAATTCTTTCTATTCCATAAACAAAATTCATAAAAATAAAAACAATACCATCTTTGCTTTTTTTTCACTTACTTTACTCTCTTTCTTCATTAACCCACAAAACAACGTATATAATCACACACAACACAAAACATATATCATAAATAATTTCATTTCCATATGCATATGCCTCTCTGATCAATTTATTATTCTATGACAAATCAAGTCTGGTATCTGTCCGAAATTCCTCTATGACCCGAAGGTCCCTCTGTAATTGGACTCATAGGTCCCTCTATATTTGGACTCATAGGTCCCTCTGTATTTGACCCGAAGGTCCCTCTGTAATTGGACTCATAGGTCCCTCTGTATTTTGACCAGAAGGTCCTCTGTAATTAGACTCATAGGTCTCTCTATATTTGAACTCATTGGTCCCTCTATAATTTCAGATCCAGAGCAAGACTGTCACATGTCCTCTTTAATCACATGATCCATGTACTTTCAATACTTTATATAAAATATCAATTCTATCAATTGCATATCCATATTATATGTCAACAAATAATTCCAATACTATTTAAAAATATATCCATCACACCAATCATATACCCATATCATATATATACCTGATTATGACGTGTCATCCGGTCGAATCCTTGATCCCATTTTAAAATATGCTATTTCCACTCCTAAAATTAAAAGAGGGTGGGTGATTGTATGAATTTCCTCTATGAAAGCTCAAATCTATTTCTTTAAACTTTGTGACTTTCTTCCTCTATGCTAACCGAATTTTCTCTGTAATTTTTTTTTCTCTATCTCCTTCCTTCTTATCTCCTTCTTTTTGTGAGATATTCTCTCCGTTCCTTCATAGTTGAGGCAAAACCTTTTGGCACGGAGTTTAAGAAATGAATGTTAGGTGTGTTAAATAAATAGATAAAAAAAGTAAAAAAGAGAAAAAAGGTAGAGAGAATAAAGTAAAAATGAATAAAGCAGAGAGAATAAAGTATGAGAGAGTAAAGTAAGAAAGAGAAAAAAATTATTATATATAGAAATGACTCAACTATGAAGAAACTTTCCAAAATAGAAAAATGACTCAACTATGTGATTTACGGATAGAGCTACACGTAGCATTTTAAACTACTCTTTTACATTTTCCATACATACTTTATTCAATAAATGTATTCCAAAATTTGTGTACAGACATGTACTGTATAATTAATATGCTAAATGATTTACACAAATCTCATGTACACCCATAACATTCTTATTTGAATATTATAACTTTATTCAACTCTATCTATAATTTGGACATCTATATATATTACAAGTACTACGTACACTTCCATCTTTATCTTTAAAACTAAAAAAAATATCCGTATCATATATATACACTCTTTTAATTTACTATGATATGTGAAATGTTAACTTCTACATATGCACTTGATACCTCTATAATATCTTTTATTGTACAAATTACCATAAAAATATATAGCAAAATAATGTAAGTTCAGGTTAGAGATATTATATATAGAGTAAATGAACTAATGAAGACTTCATTTCTGAGTGATTGGAAGAAAATAAATTATTTTTAAAAAATGTAAAATTGACTAAACAAGAGGAATTCTTAGATATATGCTCCGGCAGAGAGTTTATATGTATATTTGTATTCAGTGGTGGTACAACAACCACTATTTAAATTCATAATTAGAAAATACTAATTTATTTTATTATAGTGCGATTTAGTTCACAATACGAATTTGAAAACACGGAGTGAACCAAAATATTATTATAATGAATTAAATATTTCACGAAGTAAATATTTCATTTTAAATTATAGGGAACTAATGTTAGAGTTTGTATACTAGAAATCACGTTTCGAGTGATTGAATACTGTAAAACTCTTATTTTATTTTCCAATAAATAAAACAGATTATTTTTGTCATAATGTTGTTATGTTTTACATTTAATGGATGTTAATACATGTTTAAATGTATAAGTTAACTTAACAAAGTCTAAGTCTTTGTTTTAGTAGACCGGTTGTGGGCGTCGTCCACTTTAAGATAACACGGTCAGTTCTAAACAAAGAAAAAGATGAATTTCACAACCTAGATGAAATTTGACTATCCATCGCGAAAGGTTGCAATGTCAGTCCGCATATTTCTAAGCCTTGCTGAAATAAGATGACATTGATGTGGTATAGCACTGAACGGATCTAACAGCAAAACTTGTCATTGGGCTATCTACTGAAAGGCGAGGTCTTGATAATATTTGTTTCTTAATCAATGTAGGTTAGCATTGAGTATACGGTATTGATTATGCACTACTTTGACTTATCAAATGATGCGGGTTTTTCGTAACCCAATTATCCTGATATATTGGGTAGTGGTGATCAATATCTAGCGGTGCTAGGATTGCTATTATATTGAATCGTGCACGAGGAGAGTCTCGTTTGATAATGTCTTCAAGAGGAGCGCGAAACAAGGTTTTATTATTCGGAACCTAGCTAGTTGGAGTTTGATTACTCTATGAATAATAAATAAGCGTTTCATGCTAAGTCCACTCTTCGAATTAATAAGAAGTTAATTAATTAAGTCAATAGCAGACATTAATTAATTAATGGACATTTTAATCTTAAGCGCGGGAAATGAAAGTTAAACGGAAACCCGGATTACTTGTAATTTCGGATTTGGATGGGGAGAGTTCAATATTACTTCTGTAGTGGCTGCTCGTAATATTCCAATTATAACTTATATTAAATTGTGGGTTCAATTTAATTAGTAAAAAGTAAATTGGATGAGCCCATATCCAAAACATTTCATAGATCCCTGTCTGGGCCCAAAAGGAACTTAATATAAATAGGAGAATAAAGGAGACAGAAATAACACAATTTCATTATTTGTAATTTTCGAAAATTTCAGTTTCTCCCAGTAGGAATTTTCGAATTCCACTCCTATTCCCAAAAGGATTTCTTTGTCTTCTTTATTTAAGTCCTGAAAGTATTACAGTAAGATCAGCCCACACTGATATTGGGATAAAGTTCGGGAACCAGAGAGAAGATTTGTGGTCTAGTACTCAAATCATCACGTGGAGAAGAAGCTAGCCATCTTCAATTCTTTGAGAATTAATTAGGTATTTTTCTCCTTCCGTAGAAAAGCATGTTTTAGGTTTCAATATTCTTAAAGCATGATTAATTCAAGTTATGAGCATGATACATGTGATAATTACGCGAATAGATTTTGTCTAAATAATCTGCTAAATAGATCTGATTATTATGTGATTGATTTATGTGAGCGCTTCCGCTGCCAGCACCTTCAACTAAATCGTCCTATAGTGGACTAAAATCGTTCTTATAATGAACTAAATTAGTGTTCTTTAATTATAGATTTAAGATTAGGTATACTTTGCTCAAGTTGGTGAGCCGTGTGAAGGGAAACCTTCCCGCACGGTTCGGAGAGCACTGAATTAGAATGAGAGGTTCACCACCACATCATTGCATGCAAGGGGAGCTCGCTCGATTCGCAGATTGGTCCGACTCGTAATTCACTTCTGACCCCGTGTTCGATAGCCCGACCGTAGTGATGTTAATTGTGGTTACATTCATAAGTAGCTTGGTCCATCTTTATTCTATTTCATATATTGGTGTTGGTGTTTATGCCGATTTAAACTATCTTAATCGATTTGTTTGTGGAGAAATTCAATAAAATCTCGAGATTTATCAGATTGTTTATAAAGCAATCCGAATAAATTTCTATGAGTCATAGTATTAGTTTTTTGTGTTATTGTTTTACACTTTCGTCTGTTGGACCCTGCTTTACTTATTCCATGAGTCATAGTATATGTTTTTAAGCATGTTTCGTTTAGTCTATATTAGCTTTCTAATGAAAATGAAATTGAATCTGTATCTTCTGTAACGTATTTTAGTTTCAATGGTCATAAGTATATATGTATGGAATTCTTATCCTTTTTCTAGTTGTTTGAGTCTTAACTGATGCTGGTTGAGAAACCTATTGGATAAAAAATTACACTATTGTTTTTTCAAATCTGGATTTTTTAAAAGATTTTTATTAGGGTTTATGAATTAATACTTGTTTATATTTTTTTTCCTAGATCTGTGATTTAGTTTTTCATTTATTTGGTTAAAGTAGCCTTTGTTATCTTAAGCTACATGTTATCACATATAACTCTTTGTTTATTGTTTTGCTGCAGATCTAGTAATATGGGTAAGGAAAAGATTCATATCAGTATTGTGGTCATTGGCCATGTCGACTCTGGGAAGTCGACCACCACTGGACATCTCATCTACAAGCTTGGTGGTATTGACAAGCGTGTGATTGAGAGGTTTGAGAAGGAAGCTGCTGAGATGAACAAGAGGTCGTTCAAGTATGCGTGGGTTCTTGACAAGCTCAAGGCTGAGCGTGAACGTGGTATCACCATTGATATCGCTCTCTGGAAGTTCGAGACTACCAAGTACTACTGCACCGTCATTGATGCTCCTGGACATCGCGATTTCATCAAGAACATGATTACAGGAACCTCTCAGGCTGATTGTGCTGTGCTCATCATCGATTCCACCACCGGTGGTTTTGAAGCTGGTATCTCCAAGGATGGACAGACCCGTGAGCACGCTCTTCTGGCTTTTACTCTTGGTGTGAAGCAGATGATCTGTTGCTGTAACAAGGTAAATCATTGCATATTCTCTTTCGTTCCATGTATTCCTTAAGTTATGTGTTATTTGTAGTTATACTGTATGCTCACTGCTTGTCTTCTATTTGAATGTGATGCTCCTTGATTTACCTTCCTGTGTGATGGATGTTTGGTAAATCAAAATGAGGAGTGGTCCTTCATTATAGACAGCTTATTGTGAATATTTTGGATAGTTCAATTTGGGAGAGCCCACCTGATTCAGGGTGGTAGCTACGGGTTCGAATCCCGTCAGTCCATTTGTTTGTATAGTATTATATTATATGCTCTTTCTATTATGCCTGCGTTATATATTTTTTCTATCATTGTTAATTTTATCTGTTAATTGTTAAAGGATTAGAATATCTAGTTATTGGCGTATATAATGTTATTTTATCTTAAATGCTTTCTCCTGTGTTTGGTGCAAGATTTTATTACTTATTCTTGCTTAGCCTAATGATGTTACTACTATTTTTTTGTGGCAATAGCCCTAGATATAAAACTGTTACCTGGTACTGTTATTCACATTTTATTTGTATTTTGTTAGATGGATGCTACCACTCCTAAATACTCCAAGGCAAGGTATGACGAAATCATCAAGGAAGTCTCTTCCTACCTGAAGAAGGTTGGTTACAACCCTGAGAAGATCCCGTTTGTGCCCATCTCTGGATTTGAGGGTGACAATATGATTGAGAGGTCGACCAACCTTGACTGGTACAAGGGCCCAACTCTTCTAGAGGCTCTTGATGCTGTCCAGGAGCCAAAGAGGCCCTCAGACAAGCCTCTCCGTCTCCCACTTCAGGATGTCTACAAGATTGGTGGTATTGGAACTGTGCCAGTCGGAAGAGTTGAGACCGGTGTCATCAAACCTGGTATGGTTGTCACCTTCGGACCAACTGGGCTTACCACTGAGGTCAAGTCTGTTGAGATGCACCACGAGGCCCTCCAGGAAGCTCTCCCAGGTGACAATGTTGGCTTCAACGTCAAGAACGTTGCTGTGAAGGATCTGAAGCGTGGTTTTGTTGCATCGAACTCCAAGGATGACCCTGCCAAGGAGGCTGCAAACTTCACTTCCCAGGTCATCATCATGAACCACCCTGGTCAGATTGGAAATGGTTATGCTCCAGTCCTCGATTGCCACACTTCACACATTGCTGTGAAGTTTTCTGAGCTCATGACCAAGATTGACAGACGATCTGGAAAGGAGCTTGAGAAGGAGCCTAAGTTTTTGAAGAATGGTGATGCCGGTATGGTTAAGATGATTCCGACCAAGCCCATGGTTGTGGAGACATTCTCTCAGTACCCGCCTCTTGGAAGGTTTGCTGTTAGGGACATGCGTCAGACTGTTGCTGTTGGTGTGATCAAGAGTGTGGAGAAGAAGGACCCATCAGGAGCCAAGGTGACCAAGGCAGCTGCGAAGAAGGGTGCCAAGTGAACTACGTTCACTCCACATATCATCTCTCATTTTATTTCTTACAAGAACCTCGTATTTTATGTTGGTCTTAAAACTACCTGTCTTTTAATTTCAGTGTTTTGGTATTTGTCGTGCGATTTTTGCTCCCAGAATTGGATTCTGGATCGCCGATGGCGTATGTTCGTATGACTTTACTTTTTGTGTTTTTATAGTATCATCACTTCTTGCGTTTCTGTTATGCTTATTTAAATTATGTTTTTTTAAAGCTTTTCTTTTGATAATCTTGAATATGCTCTTTTGCTGGCCGTTTATTATATTTTCTCCTTTTGCTTACTCGCCTTCTTGTCATCTGGCGCTTTATTGGTATTGCTAGTAATTGTTAATTTACTAGAGTTGCTGGAGTGCTGCGCTCCATGGGAATTGTTAATTGTTTGATTCTCCTATTGCCTATTTTCCCACTGCTTCCCTTGCCTTTTTATATGTGTGCTCGATTTGTGCGTACATTTTTTAATGGAAGTGTTCTTTATGGTGTCGCGCTCAATGGGGTTGGGTAAAAGAGGTAGCAATGGCGGTCGACGACGGAAAGCTATGGGCGGTTTGCTAAGGTATAAAGAGTGATAGTTGGTGTTGTAAGTAGTTAAAATATGTTATGATGTAGATTAAGTAGTTTGTGATGTCATTATAATTATTGAATGCTTCTACGGAGACGGGTATTTATTTTTTCAGATCTGATCTAATAAAGAGTGAACTATATATTTAGTTTATGGAATTTGTCCTTCACATGTAAGGCAGTCCAATTGTCCTTCACATGTAAGGCAGTCCAAAAGAATACTATCCTAGATTTTGACCTCTCTACATGTAAAATACTTTTTCACTTTTTCAATTATATTTGGCGGACAAATGCCTCCCCAACTTATGAGAACATCTTTGCCCATTCCAATTTTTTTCACGAATTGTGCACATCACTTGTAGTATCACTCTCCCTAAATGAGTACTCCATATATTGTGCCACACACTATTTCTCTACTATCAAAATTTCCACTCATTTAGTTACCCCATTTCTTCTTTTTCTTTTAACTCTTCGACTTCTTTTATTTCTTCTCTTCATTTTCATCTTTTTCGTCTTTTAACAAATCACATTGATGTTGACAAAGAGACATGTG
The DNA here is from genome assembly GCF_023119035.1 of Salvia hispanica. Taxonomy (NCBI): domain Eukaryota; kingdom Viridiplantae; phylum Streptophyta; class Magnoliopsida; order Lamiales; family Lamiaceae; genus Salvia; species Salvia hispanica. The sequence goes on from NW_025951959.1 coordinate 22,202, forward strand.
ATATGCGCCTACCTAATATAGTACTCTCTCCGTTCCATAGTAATAGAGGCATTCCATTTTGAACGCTCGTTCTGAGAAAATAATTATAAATAGTTAAAGTGGAGAAAAAGTAAAGTAAGTGAAAGAATAATGTAGAGAAGAGTCTTATCTATAATATTCTTTCTCTTATTTTACTTTTTCTCCACTTTAACTATTTATAATAATTTTTTCAAAACGAGTGCACAAAATGAAATGCCTCTATTATTATGGAACGGAGGGAGTATATTTTTGACCTATCGCGTGGATATGGTAAGAAATTTTCTAGTTTTAACAATTTAGGTTTATTTTCAAATTTAGTATATTTGTATATAAAATTCCAAATACAATATTTTGTGTGTTTTTGTAATATGTGATTCATTGATGTAGTAGTAGTTTTGACGAATTATGGTTATTTTCAAATTAAAGAAAAAAAAATTATACAATATGTTTCCGTGTTTTTGTAATATGTGTGATTCATCATGGTAGTTAGTATAAAATGCAGTTTGTAATGAACATTTTTATAATGTGTGATTAATTATTCTAGTGGATTTTTTTTACTTAGTTATTATTTTGTTTGATTTGAAATCTATACTAATATAAAAGACGAGTTTTGGGATACATTTTGAATATTTAAGAGTTTTCGGTATGATATAAGATGTGGCTAATATATAAAATTTATGATTGATTATCATAATTTAAAGGCTAAGTTGCCGTTACTATCATTATTATGCATTTGTGTATGTGTAGATCTTATATGTAAATATTGATGAGGCCGTTGCCTATCTAAAATTGATGACATTTATTATTTGCTAGAAATTTATGTTATATTTCAATAGATATAATGAAGGATTATAATCCAATCAAAAGCTATATTCACT